>NC_142032.1:98406008-98542097 GCF_982192425.1 Myodes glareolus
GTTTAAAAATACAAAGTACAAAGTCTCTTCTGAGATTACAGGCAATCACTTAACTCTAAACCCCTGAGAAACCAAAATAAAAAAGCATACCACATACTTCCAACATACAATATCACTCAATATACACTACTATTCCAAAAGTTGGGAAAAGGAGCATAGTGAGAACCATTCCAACAGGTTCAGTCTCATGTACAGAATGCTGCACCCCAAGTACACTGTACTATATGAGTTCAGAGTTGAAAGCAAAAATGAAAAGAGAGATGGTAAAGAATCTTCTGAGACTCATAGAAATCTCTTAAATGTAATTCCATATAAAATCAAAATAAAGAAGCAGATCACATACTTCCAATGTATAATTGCCCAGAATGTACATCACCATTCCAAAAGGGAGGAAAGAGCATGGTGAGAAAATACGAGACCAAAGCAAGATCAAAAATCAGCAGGACAAACTTCAATCTCTGCATCTCCGTGTTTGACGACAAAGTATTCTTCAGATTTCCTAGTCCTATCAGTTTTATTGACTGAAACACATGTTTCTCCCTTGAACTGTTTCAATACTAAGTCTGCAGCTTTCCTGGGCAGGAATCCTCTGTCTCTAAACACAATCCAGGTTTCAACCTTACAGCTTCACAAAATGACTTGTCAGGTCCTCTATTCAGAGATACCCCTGACACATATATGGCCTCATCAGTTTTCCTTAGCATGGAAGAATATTCTGTAGGCCTTTTCTTGTATCTTTTATTATAAAGACAAAAACACTTGGATGAAGCTGCCAACGTCTGCTGCTTATTGGGCTTGAACTTTCTCCTCATTCAAATTCAGTTGCACCAGTTTTCTGCTTCCCATGGTTTCCTTCACTTCTTGAGCTTGTCTTTAAATCCTTTCCACAATTTTAAATTTACCTGCATGGGACCTTGTCCTGAGCACCATAACCTTTTTCATTCCATTTAACATCTGGCTTTTCTTTAAACTTTTTATCTCCTTAAGCAATGGACCTAGCACCATTATTCTTTCTGCTCTTCTTTTCTCCTCAGACCATACATGTTATAATTTTCTATATTTAGTTTGCTCCTATTCATATAAATCTACATAAGAGTGAATTATAGCAACCATAGGAAGAATCAGTTAGTACTAGTGGCTCTCTTGAAATGTCCTCTGCCTATACTAATAATCCCAAACTTTTCAACTTACTCTCAGGCAGATTTTTTGGAAACGGGTAAAAAGTAGCCACTTTGTTTGTCAAAATATCACCACAACAGTCTCTAGACCACTTACTAATATTCTTCTCCTCTGAAATCTTCTGAGTCATAATCTATGTTGCTCTCACCACGACTATCTTCTATGATCCCACTCATATGGCTCATTAAGTACTACTTAGGCAATCATTGCTTTCTTAATCAAAAGTCCCAACATCCACACTCTGCCAACAAGCAACATGATCAGGTATGTCACAGCAATATTCCACTCCTGGTACCAACTGCTGTCTTAAACAGAATTCTATTGCTGTGAAGAGATACCAGGACCTTGGAACCTCTTATAAAAGAAAACATTCAACTGGGGCTTGCTTTACAGCTTTGGAAGTTTAGTGCATTATCTTCACAGCGGCAAAAATGTTGACAAGCAGGCAAACATGATAGCTGAGAATTGTACATCCAAATCCTAAAGGCAGCAAGAAGAGTGAGCTATTGGGCCTACTTTGAGTTTTGAAACCTCAAAGCCCATTATTAGTACACAAGTACACTTAGTACACAAGACCACATCTCCTGTTCCTCTCAAACAGCACCAATTTCTGGGACTAAGCATTCAAATACACGAACCTATAGGGAGGAATTCTTATTCAAACCACCACCTTCCACTCATTGGTCACCACAGGCTTGTAGCCACATCATAACCTAAAGATTATCTTCTTGTTCTCTTCATTTTGTCTTCCAACAGAACATAAATTTTTACTTTCAGTGGAGTTGCATGGTGCTATTCAGTTTTCTGTAAAATCAACTTAAAGGAGAAAAGCTTAATGTTGTTTAGAGTATCTGAAAATTCAGTTCATGACCAGCTCATTTCTTCTCATGGTTCTGTGAAAAGCATATCACCACAGTGCAAATATGGGACAGAGCAAACAAAATACTTAGACCGACAAATAGACAAAAAGCAGAATACACCATTCAAATGCTTGCTTCTGAATAACCTACTTCATCCAAATAGGCAGTGCCTCCTAAGGTTTATGTTGTCACCCAGTAGGAGCACCAAATGGATACTAAGTCCTAACATGTCCCTTTGGAAAGAAAGTTTAGATATGAATTGAATTACTGACCAATCAATACATTATTTCATTTGGTTTATACCTAAAACATTATAATCATGACTGGAAAATCTAGGATTTTCCTCATTTTAACTTTTAAGAGACTTGAGCTTTATGCTCTACATTTAACTTGTGTTTCCATTTATACTTAATTTTACAAATGCTTATAATTTTTGAGTTTTTTTTACAGTGTGATTTGATCATATATAGCTATTTCCACCATCTCTTAACAGACCCACCTCTGTTCCCTATTGACTAAACTCTATATCTTCTCTTTTATTT
This sequence comes from Myodes glareolus, assembly GCF_982192425.1. Lineage (NCBI taxonomy): Eukaryota > Metazoa > Chordata > Mammalia > Rodentia > Cricetidae > Myodes > Myodes glareolus. Next base: position 98,408,590 of record NC_142032.1, read on the forward strand.
TTCCAAACCCAACAAGTGCAGTCTTGGGTGTGTGTTCATCCACAACAGCATAGTCAACTACATTGAGGAAAACTAACTCTCAGTCTCAGCAGGTTTCAGATATCGTGGGTCCCTGTGCCTAACTCCATTGTCAATGCTGGGATTTTGTTAGACCTGGATTTGTGCAAATCTTGTGCATTGAACTCAAAACTCCCAATTGTTGTTAGTTCACATATTCTTCTTCCCTGATGTATCTAGAAAATACTGTTTCTTTGCAGTTATCTACCACCTCTGACTCTTCAATCTTTCTGCCTCATCTCCTGCAAGGATACCTAAATCTACTAAATTGTAGGTATGATAATGATGTCCCCAAAATGGCTGGGAACTGCAGTTTCTTATTCTCTGAGCCATGAAAATTTGTGAGTCTCTCTTAACTGCAACCTTCTAAAAAAAGAAATTTCTCTAATGAGGTTTGATAGGTACATTGATCCATGGGTGTAATCATTAGGAGTCACACTAATGCTATGTAGATTTAGAAGACAGTAAGACAAGGTTCTCCTATAGGGCCTATGACATGTGTAGGCACAGGCTCACTTAATGGTACCAGGTTTGGGTATCATCTTTAAAAGTTTGTAAATCTGGAAAAAAGTGATCCATTGGTCCTGTTATATTCAGGTCACTATTGCCATAGAAGGCATGTCTTTCCAGGTTGTTTATTAATGTACCTTACAGAGTTTTCAGATGGGTAAGATTGTTGTACATTTTTTTGTCAGAAACAAAAAGGCATTGACTGAATGCGTGAGCAACAGATGAAGTTCTGAGTAAATGTGTGTTATTGACATAACATAGCACGTCAAAGATTCCAATAATTCAGAACAATAATTCAGGCTTCCGCTTCTGAGGCTCTGAGGGAAATGATAAATTCTTCCTCTGGTCTGAGTGTAAATGCTGACAGTGTAAACAGAAACTTTCTACCTCAGTGTCCTCCTCCTGCATGACTGCAGATTGTATTCCTTCCTGAGATTGCTTTTCTACAAAGTCCTCCTACTACGATGAGCTAAACTGCCTTCTCCTTCAGATGTGTAAAATAAACACATTGAATCTTTGGTTTGTGCTTGGTGCCTTCTAAAAGGTTTTTGTACCCTGATAAACCTCTCCACTGACACAATAATCAAATCATACCAAATCAAACTAAATTAGAAAAAGCACAGTTATAATGTTTACTAGTTATCCTGGGTGGTGTTCTATCTCCCCAGTGTGGAGACAGGAAGGAAGACTGGAAACCATGTGTTTGTTCTTTGGGTTGCTGCTTAAATACCCTGTGGGAGTGGTCTTAAGCATCTCTAAGGAGGGGTCATCTTTTGGCAGGCTTTGTGGGAGGTGGAGTCTGGACTGAGGAAACTTCCAGGGGAGGGGGCTTGGGATGAAACTTCCACCCAAACATCCCATACTCTTTCGGTATATGGATGCCAGGTGGTTGGGATGGAATTTCCATCAAACATCCCAGACTCTTCTGGCATATAGATGCCAGGTGCTTGGAATGGAATTTCCATTAAACATACCAGACTCTTTGGGTATATGGATGCCAGGGACTGAGGTGAAGCTTTCACCCAAACATCCCAGACTCATTCCAGTTCATATCTGGCTGCTTCCTGGAAGCATGGGCAATGTGTGGGAGGGGAGAACTGAGAGTTGGTGGGCTTGCCCTCAATGGGAGGTGTGACTGGAGAGGCATGCAGTTACCTGACATCCTGGAGACCTCAGGCATTTGTTCCTTGAGGGAAATGAGAAGGCAGGTTGCTAGGAGAAAAAGTAGATTGTTATCATCTGTTTTTGTTGTACTGACAAAGATGACTGTGCCAGGAAGAAGAGCAGATAGACTCTCCATTGTGGCATCTTGGAAAACGGGAGGGTGGTAAGAACTAACTGCTGGACAGACCAAGTATCCTGAATATGTGCCCACTTGAGACTGAAGAAATGGTAGTAGCATTGTGTCCCAGAAGCTTGGCAGCCAAAGTATTGGCCCCTCACTGTGTGAGGTGCTGTTCAATAAGGTCAGTGAGATCTAGGAACTAAATGTTCGAGGAGTATCTATCTGTCCCTGGAGAAGAGAGGTGCTGTAGCACATGCACCACTCCAACATGCCACCACTTTTACGAGCACCAGAGTGAGTTTTCAAAAGTTCCACATGTAGTTTCTTATTGACCTGGTGACCTGAGGCCAGTCCCAGCAGGGGACATCATGCTATTGCCTCTCTCTGCCTCTTAAGTCAGTCTTCATTTTCCCATGCAAACTGTCATCATCTTCTTTAAATTTTTTTATTTATATATTTTTTTAATTATGAGTGCATGCCAGAAAAGAGCATCAGATCTCATTAGAGATGGTTGTGAATTACCATGTGATTGCTGGGAATTGAACTCGGGACCTCTGTAAGATCAGTCAGTGCTTTTATCTGCTGAGCCAGCTTATCTCTCCAGCCCCCAATAATCATTTTCTTGCTTCTCACTTTCTCTATTAAGCAAGACCTGCAATTAAATACATTAATAATAACATTCATTGTATTATTTAGATGAGAACAGGCCCCCATTGGCTCAGATATTTCAATGATTGGTCTCCAGCTGGTGAACCTGTTTGGGAAGAATGAGAGGGCATGTTCTTGTTAAGAGAAAGTGTGTCACTAGGGGATACGCTTTGAGATTTTAAACTCCCATACCATTTCCAGTTAGCTTACACTCTGTCTGTGCTTTAAGCTTGTGTCTGAAGTAGTAAGAGCTTAGGAACTGCTTTAACATCATGCCTGTCTTCATGATGTCATTCTCCTTTCTACAATAGTCATAGACTCTAACCCTCTGGAACCGTGAGCTCTACATTATAAAAGTTTCTTCTATATGTTGCCTTGGTCATGATGTTTTGTTATGGCAATAGAAAAGTAAATAAAACATTCAAATTTTATAATAGAAAATGGTTATTTTTATAACTGAGACTTTCATTACAGTAATAAATCAATATCCTTATTTACTTCATACAATTGCATTCTCACCACTATTTTTCATATTTAGTTCTCGTGATTTTACTTCTCACCTCAGTATCTTTGAAATATTATGTTTACTTGACAGGTAATAATTACATTTTATTGACTAGTAAGTTTCTTTCAAAGTAACTCTGTCAGGTAGAGATTATTTAAAAGTCGTATTACAATTATTTGGTCATGGTGCAAATTGAAAATCATCTTTTAGAGTCGGGTGGTAGTGACACACACCTTTAATCCCAGCACTCAGGAGGCAGAGGCAGGCAGATCTCTGAGTTTGAGATCAGCCTGGTCTACAAGAGCTACTTCCAGGACGGGCTCCAAAGCTACATAGAAACCCTGTCTCAAAAAACCAAGGGGAAAAAAAGAAAGATAAAAGAAAAAAGCAAAGAAGAAAAGTGTCTAAATGGTCTGGATTGTCTATCATATAGAAAAGACCCTTAGTTGATCCTGGGCAGTGAAGTTAGGTAAAGATTACAACTATTTATATTCTAGGAAAACAAACTTGGCTAAGGAAAATGATCATTTATGTTCTTGCAGTATACTTAAAATTAATGTGAACTAACTTGGGTACAACTTAATCCCTTATGAAAGGTTCCTACATTTTTCAGTTAATAATTATGTTGAAGCATTAATTCAAAATAAATATTATAAAATAGATAAATTATGTTTCTTGAAGTATAAATAGTATCAGAATCATGAAAACAATCATAATATTTGTTTATTGTTATTCTTATTTTGGAAGAATGGAATAGTAATTTCATTATTAGGAATAATTGTATCTAAAAATGGATAGCATTTCCAACAATAATTTTAATTGTTTCTATTACTTTAAGACTTTAGTCTTATGTACATGGGTGTTGTGCCTGCATGCATATCTGTGCATCACATGAATTTTTGGTGCACATGGAAATAGAAGAAAGAATCAGATCCCCAGGACCTGAATCTACATATGGAGAGTCCATATAACGTAGAACAATAAGATAATTAAGAATGACAACCACTGACTGATTATTTCAAAATAAGAGTGAGTTGATGGTGCTGTAACAACATAGAAATGGCAACTATAGTAGGAAAGAGATATGACAACCACTCCCACTTAAGGCTGGGGTGAAGCCTTAACCCAAACATTCCAGACTCTTTGGGTATTGGGGCACCAGCTTAAATCTTTCTACTTGCTATGGGTATGATGGGATGTCGGGGAGGAGAGTTGAGAGTTGGTGGGCTCACACTTAGTGGGAGGTGTGGCTGGAAAGGCATCCAATTAACTACCATCTTGAAGACCTCAGATTTTGCCAGGTCTCTGGCAGAAAGATCCTCACACGGGGCACCAATCTGCCAGATTCTCTACCAGAAAGAGTAGGGGCAGAGGTGGACCCACCAGACTCTCCCTGGGGTGGAACGGGATGGTGAGTGTTGCAACTCAGCCCTACTCCCTGGGCACCAGGAAGAAACACACCCACTGAGTCGGGGGTCTGTCAAAGCAGGAATTCATTTAATGGTATCAAGCAGGGACTTATATAGGGTTGTAATGGGGGTGGAGAAGCCTGGGATGTGCCAAGGCAGAGCAAGGAGCCATGTTAGTGGTGGCTGGGCAGATGCGGGCCTAGGTTGGATAGCCAGAGACAGGTCTCCAAATTTGAGTTAGGCTCAGGAAGTTACACTAGGCCTCACCAAACTGAAATTAGACTTATGAAGTTACACTGGGCCTCATGCCCAGAGCTCATGAGGCCCAACAAGGCATCTATTCCCTGAGAGAGCTGAGAAGGCAGGTTGCTAGGAGAAGCTATAGATTGTTATCATCTGTCTTGGTTGTACTGACAAAGGTGAATATGCCAGGATAAGGAACAGGTAGGCCCTTCATTGTGACATCTTAGAAAACCAGCGGGTGGAGGGTCCTAGCTTTTGTACAGACCAAGAATCCTGAATAGGTGCCTGCATGAGCTTGGAGATGTGGTAACAAAATGAGTATCTTAGAAGCTTGGCAACCAAAAGGGTGGTAAGGATTACCTGGTGGGGTCCTGTCTATCATTATTTGAGAGACACAGGAACAAGCTGCTTGATGAGTACCTGGGGAGAGTGGGACATGTTCAGATGCATTTGTGTTCACTGGTTTGGGATCAGGGAGACAACTGTCAACATGTGAACTGAGAGGGGATCTCAGAAGGGAGAGGCAGGGTAAGTACCCAGCCAATAGAGGAGTTTGGTCTGGTAGGTAGTGATTAGGGAGGAAGGGCCTGCTATAAAGGATCTTGAAAGGGCTTAAACCCATAGGAGAACATGGGGTGACTAAGAGACAGATAAGGGCCATGGGGAGAAAGGAGGGCCCAGATAACCGGAGTTCAATGAAAAGCTTGAGTAGTTGTTGTTTGATGAGACCATTGGCCCTCTACACCTTTCCCAAGGATTGTGGTCATAAGGGATGTGGAGTTTCCATGAGATGTTGAGAGATTCTGGCATGAGCTCTATGACTCTGGAAGTGAAGGTTAGCCCATTGTTCATTTGGATGGTCTGTAGAATGCCAAACCAAGAAATGATGTTGTCCAGGAGTACCTGAGCCACCATATCTGCTGTTTCCCTGGAGACCAGAAAACTTTCTATCCATCCTGTAAAAGTGTTCACAAATGTTAGGAGATAGTGGCGTTTTTTATGACTAGGCATATGAGTGAAATCAACCCTCATTCTTTGCATGGTTGATGCCCATTAAGCTGATGCAGAGACTGACATATATGGAAAACCCCTGTGGAATGGCCTTGGTACACGCCTTGCAGGAGGAGTAAACCTGTGAAATACAAGCTCGAAGATGGTTGAGGTCAAAGAGTGACTTTAAGAAATGGAATAAAACTTTGGGGCCTCTGCATAAGGTCTGGTGAATGTCTGAAATGATCAACAATGCCCAGTCTGAAGGAAGGGTGAGACAGCTATTTAATTAGAACCTTCCATTCTTTGGTTTTTTGGCCCCCTTTTTTATGAGTTCATCTCTCTCTTCTGGTTGATCATAGGGACGATAGGAGGGAGTCCAAAACAAAATGTGTTCTGTAGAATCAGACTTGCTGGAGACCAAATGCTGGGATGACTGAGTCAGCTGGAATTGCCTAAGGCCACTGGATCCTTGGAGGATTGGTGTCCCCGACAGTGAATTATGGCTCCTTCTGCAGGGAGCTGGAATGCTTCCAAGAGATTGGCTATAAGGGGTCTATTAACTATGGGAGTATCCTTGGTAGTAAGAAAGCCCCCTTCTTTCCAAGGTACAGAATGGGTAATAGCTATAAAGAATGCATATTTGGAGTCAGTATAGATATTAGTCTTTTGGTCTTTGGCTATCTGGAGTGCTCTAGTCAAGTCAATTAATTGGCCTTTTATGAAGAGGTTCCCATTGGCAGGCAGGTCACTTCAACTGTTTTATTGGGAGTAACCACTGCATATGCTGCCTAGCTGTTTCCTCACTTGTCTCTAAGGGAACTTACATCAGCAAACAGGGTGAGTTGGGGATTTCTAAGTGGTTGATCTAAAAGACTGGGCCAAGGTGAGCATAGGCCTGCACAGCCTCTGTGCAAGAATAAAAGGAGGTATCAGAGGTGGGAGGGAACAGGAAGGAGGGCTGCAGGGTTTAGGGCAGGACTAGAGGCCAAGGTAATTTTGGGGTTTTCTAGAAACAGTAAGTGAATGACTTGAACTCATGAAGGCCCAAGGAGGGAGAGAGAATGACTTAGAAGGTCTGAGAGGCAGTGGTTGGAATATACTATGATTGGCCTGAACAGGGTGATCTTGAGAGCCTCCCATGTGAGTTCAGTTGCTGCTACCAGAGCTCTCAAGCATGTCTGCCATCCACAGATGGTGAGGTCCAGCTGTTTGGGCAAAAAGGCGACAGCCTAATTCAAAGGCCCAACCAGTTAGGTTAGAACTCCAGTGGCCACTCCTAACCGTTCAACTGTATAAAGGTGGTAAGATCTTGTGGGGTATGGAAGAACAAGGGCAGAAACTGTTACAAGGGCATCTTTCAGCAGAGAGAAGTTAAGGAAGATGATGGCCAGGTGAGTTACAGGCCACTCTCTGGCTGCCACTCTCTGGCTGCCTGGTACAGAGGCTTGACTATAATGGCAAAGTTAGGGATTCAATGACAGAAGAATCCCATCAGGTCCAAAATTGAGAGAATCTGAGTCACTGTGCTTTGGGGCTGTAAATCCTGCAAGGCCTGAACCCTGTTCAGAGGACAGGGTCTTAGACCCTGGATTGAGTTAAACACTCAAATACACCACGGTGGGAGAGTACAGCTGAGCCTTAGCTGGTGAGACTCAATATCCCAGGGATCCAAGGAAGTTCAAGAGCAAAGAGATGGCCTGTTGGGACAGAGGCAATGTGGGACTGCAGGGAAGGAAATCATCAAATACTGGAAGCATGATAGGACCAGGGTCAAAACTCAGAGATCCCGAGTCAAGGTTTGGCCAAAGAAGCTGTCTGGAGGACCGGGTGTCAGTGTCCTCCCAGGTGAAGGCAACGAGGAAGTATGAGTCAGGGTATAAAGGGTAAGTAAGTAAGGTATCTTTCAGGTCCAGAACAGTAAAGTGGGAGGTGGCACGATGGACATTAGACAGGAGATTGTATAGGTTGTTAACTACTAGATGAACTGGAATAACTACCTCATTTATGAGGCAGAGATTTTGAACCAAATGGTAAGCACCAGAAGGCTTACACAAGGGAAGGATTGAAGTGTTGCAGGGTGGGTCGCTGGGAGTCAAAAGTCCCTGAGATAGAAGGTGGATGCTAATAGTCTTTAGACCTCAGTGGTGGGTTTCAGGAATAAGAAACTTGGGACTGGAAAGGAAGGTCTTTAAAGTAAACTAGGTCTGGCTGCTGGTGAGTAGCAACCACAGTGGTTTAAATAACCCATACTTGAGGATCTACTGATTAAGGGAGAGTAGGGATAGGACAGTCTGAGGTAGGAACTTGTGAGGCTATTAATGTGAGAAGAAAGTGGGACTCAGAAGAGGGGGTGGGGGCCAAGGTTGGTGTGGCCCCTAAGTGGCTGAGACTATCATGACCAAGGAGGAATGCAGGGTAAGTAGGTATGTCTAGGAAAGAGTGAGAAAGGAATCATCTGTAAGAATACAGGGCAGTAACAAGGTCTTAAGTGGGGAGGAAAGTGTCCCATCCACCCCTATGACAGAAATTGATGAGGGAATTATAGGACCCAAGTAAGATGTTAAAACAGAGTAGGTAGCTCCTGCGTCCAAAAGAAAAGTAATGGACTTACCTGCTAACTGCAGCATTACTCTAGGCTTGGAGAAGGCAATGGGAGTCACCAAGTCTGGGCCCTGTCGATCTTGTCAGGCTGAGTAGTTTGAAGACTGGCACAGTCTTACTTGCCAGTTTTGGTGAGGCTGAACTTTCATGGCATGGCATAGAGGATGATACCACATGGGGCATTGTGATTTCCAGTGTCCAGGCTGCTGGCAGATAGGGCATGGCCTCGTAGGTAGTTGAAGCTCTGGGCAATATCGTGACAAATGACCATTATGACTACATTTGTAGCAGGCTACTGATGAAGTTGACTTAGGCTGAACTCCGGTGGGATGGAGCCTTGTTCATGGTCGACTTCCCTTTTCCCCCTTCTGGGGGTCCCGGTGACCTCCAGGCAACTGCTAAGACCTGGGCATGGAGCATAGCTGCCTATTGCAGCCTTGTCTGTCCGGAAGGCTCAGCTGCCTCTTTTCGGGTATTAAAAACTTTGAAGGGGGGCTGGAGAGATGGCTCAGAGGTTAAGAGCATTGCCTGCTCTTCCAAAGTTCCTGAGTTCAATTCCCAGCAACCACATGGTGGCTCACAACCACCTGTAGTGGGGTCTGGTGCCCTCTTCTGGTCTGCAGACAGAATATTTTATACATAATAAATAAATAAATATTTAAAAAAAAACTTTGAAGGTCATTTTCACCAATTCCTGTAAGGGAGTTTGAGAACCTTCCTCAGTCTTTTTTAATTTCTTTCTAATATCTGATGCTGACAAAGAAATAAAATGGGTAGCCAGGACCGTGACTCCCACTGGAAAGGCTAGGTCTAGTCAAGTATACTGAACCATGGTCTCTTGTAATCAGTTTTAAAGAATGACCAGATTTCCATCAGTTAGCTGTGTGATCTCTCAGAGCTTGTGGAAATTAACAACATTTTATGAGACCATCTCCATACCCTGAAGGAGGCAACAAACCATGGCCTCTGCCAGCCTTTCTGGCCTGGTTGATAATCCCAGTATGGTTCTGTACCTGGCACAGACAAGTTCCCCACAGGGACTGCATTGTCCCGACTGTACTGTGGGTCTGGTCTGTGTACTGTCTAGCTGCTGTCTGAACCCTACTTTGATCTTCAGGAGTGAGAGTAGAGGCCTGGATGGCATAGAGATCATGCCAGGTTAAATTGATAGTGAATCTCCTTGATATAAACAGAAGGAATAGCAGAGAAGGGACCCAACTGCTTTTCTAATTGTGAGAGGTCCTGAAGAGAGAAGGGAACGTGGACTCTAACAATTCCATCAGCTCCTGCTACCTCTCGGAGAGGGCAGAGAAGAGCAGGGGTTTGGTGGGACCTGGTATGAGAAGAGACAATGGGAGGGGTTAGGCCAGTGTGTAGAAGGGGTCCAAGAGGTGGTTTGTGGGATGGAAGGGTAAAGAGAGGCAATAGGAGGAAGGGGAGGGGAGCAAGGAGGGTAAGGAGAAGGAAGTTGGCCTTCAACCTTCTCTTTGGCTAGGGAGGAAATGGGAGGGAGTGGATAGGGTGAGGAATGTAAAGAATGCTGGGTAGTCAGGGTTTGAGGGAGTGCAGGAAGGGACAGTGTCTCTAGGGTCATGGTTAAGACAGAACTTTCAGGGTCTCAATTCCCAGATAGTCAGGAATCTGGAAGTGCTATGGCCATGGTGACCAAAGACAGTGCTGTAAGACATTGGCAACTGAGGGAGGGGCAGTAGTGCAGTGCCCCTCTGTGAGAACTCTGTCCACTTCGGAAAAAATTTTCAAGGTCATGGAGGATGGAAAATTCCAGATTTCCCTCCAGGTGGACACTGTGTCCCATAGCCAAGATCACATTGAGGCCAGATCTTAAACCACAGAGAGATTAGGCATTAGGGACAGACGATATCGAACAGTCATAATTGAGAAAGATTTTGTAAAAGGCAGCCCAAGGGCATTTGAGAATCTGACTTCAAATTGCAGGTGCCGATCTCACAAGTCTATGCACAACCCAAAGCCTATCACAAAGTGTCCACAGTGGTAGATTTTGGGGTCAAGAAAACAGAGGGGTATGAGAAATTCCTTTAAATGATATCTCCTATTGAATGTACCCCATGGGGACAAAACAGGTCAGGTCAGGATCCTGGCACGGCCTGACACAGCAAGGCACAGCCATGTCTTTCGTAGAAAAGCCTAATTTGTATGGGGTCCTTGGCCTCTAAAGGCAATGACTTGAAAACTGGAACTTACCCAGATAAAGCCAATCTTAGCCTGGCAGAGAGCAGGTGCAAGAGAGGGTATTTCCCCAATATGTGTCCCTGGGCCATTAGGAAAAACAGCCTCTCAGTGGGACCTCCAGATGAGAAGTTTTTGCACCCTGATTAAACCTGTCTGCTGATGAAATAATCTGAATCAGACCAAATCACACCAAATTATATAAATGTGCACATATTCTACCAGCACTCCCAGGAGGCATTCCAGCTCCCCAGACAGGAAGGAAGACTGGAAACCACATGTTTGTTCTATGGGTTGCTGTTTAAATAACTTGTGGGAGTGGTCTTTAGAATCTCTAGGGAGGAGTCATCATTTGGCAGGCTTTCTTGGGGATGGAGTCAGGACTGAGGTAACTCCCAGGGGATAGGACTTCCACCCAAACATTCCAGACTCTTTGGGTATATGGATGTCAGGGGCTGGGCTGAAACGTTAACCCAAACACCTTCAGCAGTGAGTAATAGTCTATTAGATCTCAGTCTTTCTGCTGTGTGTCTGTGCTTTCTCCATTCCCTGATCATCCTAAATAGGTCAGTCCTAGAAGCCATTCTGGTCAGGCTTTCCCCTCAAGGAGCATGTTTAGCACACCATATTTAGCTAACAAATAGGGATGGAGTTCCCAAGGAAGTACCAGCTTTATCTATTCATATTCTAAGACTCAAATAATATGTAGTGCATTCAGAAATGAGTTAAAAACAAATTCTAGAATAGAAAAAAGAGCATTGACCATAGTTTGCTTATTTTTATGTCTTTAGGTCCCCACTAGCCAACAACTCCAAGATAGCTAATACAATATTTTCTATCTTGTTTTTACTTGTCAGCCTATGGTGTTTAGTAGAATATGTGCACATTTATATAATAAATAAATTTTAACTCTTTTAAAATATGTGTACATATATAGCCTTAAAAAGCATTTACAATAGTAGGTTTCCTAATGACATTTTTGAAGGGTCTTCAGTTTATTTATCCATCCATATATTCCCTCCTTTATCCTACCTTCTCAATACCCACCATTCTTTTCCCACAGATGTGTTCTGTTAGTATCTTTGACCCATTTAAGCCACTCTGATGTGTCTCCCTACTCTTAAAATCCTGTTTGGCCTTTTAATAATTTCTTAAAATTCACACATATACATTATAGATGGTAATAAATTTCATAAAAATATTTCAATTCAAGTATATCACAGAGTTTATACATATTCAAAAGATTTCATATTACTAGTTCCAAGATATACTAATGTCATATACAGACAAGCAGACAGCAGTACAGCAAAGATGCTAAGTCAGTATCAGGCAAACAAGACAAAAAGAACGTCCCTTCTCATACACTTTAGAAGAAGAAGTAGGTTCTATGCCAGTGACTGATTGGCAGTCCATAGTGAATGCATGCAGTCAGACTGTCTAATGGTTGCAGGGACAGAAGGGAGTCTGCCTCTCAGAGACCTGTGTCAAAATCTTATATGGTTGTGGTTAAGAGCAAAAATATAGAAGAATCAAGATAATAGAATAGCTTTACAAAATGGCGGGGTCCTACCTAATATATTTATACTTTATAACATATTCCTTTGCACCTCCCATCTCCTTGCCCCATTCATTCTCAAAACACTTTTTCTAAGTTTATTTATTGCTACTTATGTGCACCCATTGTTTGCCAGCATGTATGTTTGTGCACAGCATGCGAGCCTGGTTGTTGTGGAGGCCAGAAGGCGCATGGTCCTCTAAAGCTGTTATTACAGATAAATGCATGCTACCATGTGGTTACTAGGAGCCAAGAGCTGGTCTTCTGCTAGAACAAGTACTGTTAACCTCTGGGTCATCTCTCTAGGTCATTCGCACAGTCTGCTTCTGCTTTAACATCATGTAAGCTATATATCTACATATAAAGGATCTCATCATTTATGTAACATTTAAATGCCATGAAAGGAATCAAATGTTGGGACCAGTTACCTGTTCCAGCATCAGAAATCTCCACTGTAACAGGGACAGGGGAGCAACCACTGAGCGAGTAAGCCAGGGAGGGCCAGAGACTGCTGAGGGTCCAAACGTGAATCTGCGACCTTCAAGGGAGTAGACCTAAGCCAGGACCCCTGTGGGTCATGGTGTGAGTCTAGGACCTCCCAGGAACTAGGTGTGAGCCAGGACCTCTGCCAATCTGAGTGTGAATCTGGGTCCTCCAAGGGAGTAGGCAGGAACCAGAGATCTCTGCAGGCCCAGGCATGAGTCTGGGACCTCAGAAGGAGTAGGCCTGAGCCAGGACCTCTGTCGGTCCTAGTATTGGTCTGGGACATCAAAGGGAATAGGCAGGAACCTGGAACATCTCTGGGTCTGGAGTGTGAGTCTGAGACCTCTGAGGGAGTAATTCCTCTGTGGTCCTGGGTGCACCCAGAACTCCGAGCTTGGGAACTCCGAGGCACTAGTCCAGAATCAGAAACCTTTGTAGAATCAACTCTAAGCCAGGAAGTTCTGTGGGAGGTGATCCAGACCAGGATTTGCAGAAGCAGGTCAAGGCTGGTAACCTAGGCCAAACTCAGCCTGAGGCAAGGAACTCCACCTTGAAAAATAAATTCCACAGGAGTGGGACTGAACCAGCTACCTAGGACACAGAGAGAACAAGCTCCACTGGAGCAGAAGCCAGGAGACAATTCAGTTCCTGGATACTGGCGGATCAGAATTGAGCCAGCAACCTGATCCAGAGTCAGCAGCCTCCACTGGAACAAGTACAGGGGAGTAACTGCCAAGTAAGTGAGCCAGAGACAGAGACTACTGAGGGTCTGGACATGAACCTGGGACCTTCAAAGGAATAGACCTAAACCAGGACCCCTGTGGGTCAGGGCACGAGTCTAGGACTTCCCAGGAACTAGGCTTGAGCCAGGAACCTGCCAGTCTGGGCATGAATCTGGGACCCCTGAGGGAGTAGGCAGGAACCAGAGATCTCTGCAGGCCAAGACATGAATCTGGGACCACAGAAGGAGTAGGCCTGAGCCAGGACCTCTGTGGGTCTGGGAACTGGTCTGGGAAATCAAAGGGAACAGGCAGGAACCCGAAACCTCTGCTGGTCTGAACGTGAGTCTAGGACTTCTAAGGGAGTAATCCTGAGCCAGGTCCTCTCCAGTTCTGGGCACACCCGAGCCTGGGATCTCTGAGGCAGTAGACCAGAGACAAAAACTTTTGCAGAACCAACTCCAAGCCGTGACTTCTACAGGAAGGAATCCAGACCAGGATTTATAGAAACAGATCAAAGCCAGTAACCTTGGTCAAGTAGGCCTGAAACAGCAAACTCAGAGTGAGGGGAAAAAAAAAACACAGGAGCACTGAGCTACCTCCAGGAACACGAAGTAACCAATGGGGTAACTAGAACTGTGGCACTGACTGTACCACGAGGAACAACCATCTGAGCTTTGGATTCTATGGCACCTAGAAGATTATTCAACAAAATCTCAGACAACCTCAACCACATCTATTAGAGGAAAAGATGAGTAGAAAAGGTAAGAACATATGCAATACCACAAAGAGCAATACAACACCAGTAAAACCTAAAGACCTTAAAACAGTAAGACCTGAACAATCAAATATAGATGAAGCAGAAGAAAATGACTAAAAGAATAACTTCAAGTGAATGTTTGAAACTCTTAAAGAGGAAATGAAAAATTTCCTTAAAGAAATGGAGGAAAAGACAAACAAAAAATTAGAAGACATCAGCAAATTCCTTAAAGGAAACCAAGAAAAAGAAATCAAACATATGAAAGAAAATATTCAAGACTTGAAAACAGAAATAGAGACAATAAAGCTAACACAAACTGAGGGATTATAGAAACAGAAATCATGAGAAAACAAACAGTGACCACAAATGCAAGCATGGACAGCAGAATACAAGAGATGGAAGACTCTCAAGTGCTGAAGGTAAAATAGAGGAAGTAGACTCATCAGTTAAAGAAAACATTAAATCTAACAAAAGCTTAACCCAAAATATCCAGGAAATATGAGACACCATGAAAAAGCCAAATCTAAGAATAATAGGTATAAAAGAAGGAGGAGTTTCACTCAAAAGCACAAAAAATATATCTAACAAAATCATAGAAGAAAATTTTCTCAAACTAAAGAAAGATATGCCTGTGAAAATACAAGACGCTTACAGAACACCAAATAGACTGGATCCATATAAAACATCTTCTCGCCACACAATAATCAAAACACTAAACATACAGAGTAAAGGGAGAATATTAAGAGCTGCAAAGGAAAAAGGCAAGCAACATAACAGACCTATCAGAATTACACCTGACTTTTCATTGGAGACAAAGAAATACAGAAGGTTGTGGTCAAGCATTATGCAGACATAAAGAGACCATAGATGTCATCCCAGATTACTATACCCAGTAAAACTTTCAATCACCATAGAAGGACAAAACAAGATACTCCATGACAAATCTAGATTTCACCAATACCTAGACACCAACCCAGCACTACACAAAATACCAGAGGAAAATTCGAACCCAAGGAAGATGGCTATACCAATAAAAACACAGACAATTGATGGTCTCATAGCAGCAAACACCAAAGAAGGGGAAAAAGCACAAATTAATATTACCAACAATGAAAATAAATTAACAGGAGATATCAATCACTGGTCAGTAATATCCCCTAATGTAAATGGACTTAACTCATCTATAAAAAGTCAAAGACTAACAGATTAGATACCAAAACAGAATCCATCCTTCTTCTCCTTTCAAGACACACATCTCAAACTCAAAGACAAACATTGTCTCAGAGAAAAGGGTTGGGAAAAATGGACCTAAGAAACATGCTGGTGTAGCTATGCTAATATCTAACAAAATAGACCTAAACTAAAATCAGTCAAAAAAGACAAAGAAGGTCATTTCATATTAGTCACAGGAAAAAATCCATCCAGAGGTAATCTCAATACTGAACTTCTATGCCCCAAATACAGGGCACCCTCACATGTAAAAGAAACACTTCTAAAGCTTAAATCATGCATTAAACCCCACACACTAATGGTGGGAGACTTAAACACTTCCTCCTCACCACTGGACAGGTCAGTCAGACAAAAAAGTGAACAGAGAAATAAGAGAACTAACAGATGTTATGACTCAAATTACTTAACAGACATCTATAGAATATTCCATCCAAACATAAGAAATACATACCTTACTCAGCACCACATGGAACCTTCTCAAAAATTGACCAAATACTCAGTAACAAAACAAACCTCAACAAATAAAAAAAATGGAATAACCCAATGTAATTCATCAGATCATCATGGTTTAAAACTAGAAGTCAACGACAATACTAATTCTAGAAAACCCACAAACACATGGAAATTAAACAATGCTCACCTGACTCATCAATGGGTCAAGAAAGAAACAAAGGGAGAAATTAAAGACTTCCTAAAATTCAATGAAAGTGACCACACTACATACCCAAATTTATGGGACACAATGAAAGCAGTGTTAAGAGGAAAGTTCATAGCCCTAAATGCCTACATAAAGAAACTGGAAAAATCCCACACTAATGAATTAACAGATCATTTGAAAACTTTAGAACAAAAAGAAGCAAACTCATCTAAAAGAACTAGACAGCAGGAAATAATCACATTGAGAGCTGAAATCAACAAAATAGAAACAAAGAAGACAATATAAAAAATCAATGAGACAAAGAGTTGGTTCTTTGAGAAAATTAACAAAATAAATGAAACTTTATACAAACTAACCAAAAGGCAGAGATAGAATATCTAAATTAACAAAATCAGAAATGGAATATAACAATAGACATGGAAGAAATACAGAGAATCATCAGGTCATATTTCCAAAACCTGTGCTCCACAAAATTGTAAAACATAAAGGAATGGACAACTTTCTGGATAAATCTCACTTACCAAAATTTAATAAACACCAGATATGCAAATTAAACAGACATATAACTGCTGAAAAAATAGAAACAGTCATCAAAATTCTCACAACCAAAAAAAGCCCAACACCAGATAGTTTCAGCTCAGAATTCTACAAGACTTTCAAAGAAGAACTAATAACAATATTCCTCAAATTATTCTACACAATAGAAACAAAAGGAACAACTCCAAAGTCTTTAATGATGCTACAATTACCCTGATAACTAAACTACAAAAAGACATTACTAAGAAGGAGAATTACAGACCAATCTCACTCATGAACATTGATGCAAAAGTACTAAATAAAACACTGGCAAATCGAATTCAAGAAAACATCAGAACCATCATCCACCATGATCAAGCTGGCTTTAACCCAGAGATGCAGGTATAGTTTAACATATAAAAATTTTTCACTGTAATCCACCTTATAAACAAACTGAAAAACAAAAACCCCATGATCATCTCATTGGATGCCAAAAACA
Source organism: Myodes glareolus (assembly GCF_982192425.1). Taxonomy (NCBI): domain Eukaryota; kingdom Metazoa; phylum Chordata; class Mammalia; order Rodentia; family Cricetidae; genus Myodes; species Myodes glareolus. Next base: position 98,425,469 of record NC_142032.1, read on the forward strand.
TTTTCTACAAAATACAACATCCCTTCATGATAAAAGTCTTGGAAAGAGCAGGGATACAAAGAACATATCTAAACATAATAAGGGCAATATACACTAACTAAATGGAGAGAAACTCCCAGAGATCCCACTGAAATCAGGAACAAGACAGGGTTGTCCACTCTCTCCATATCTATTCAATATAGTTCTTGATGTTCTAGCTAGAGCAATAAGACAACAAAAGGAAAACAATAGGATACAAATCAGAAAAGAAGTCAAACTCTCACTATTTGCTGATGAGATGATAGTTTACAAAAGTGATCTCCAAAACTCTACCAAAGAACTTCTATGACACATAAACACTTTCAGTAATGTAGCAGGATACAAGATTAACTCAAAAAATGTCAGTAGTTCTCCTGTACAGAGATGATAAAAGGGCTGGGGAAGAAATCAGAGAAACATCACCCTTCACAATAGCTACAAATAGGATAAAAATATCTTGGAGTATCTCTAACCAAACAAGTGGAAGATTTGTATGACAAGAACTTTATATCTTTGAAGAAAGAAATTGAAGATGACACCAGAAAGTGGAAAGATCTCCCATGCTCTTGGGTAGGCAGAATTAACATAGTAAAAAAATGGTAATCTTAACAAAAGCAATCTATAGATTGAACACAATAACCATCAAAATCCCAGCAAAATTCTTCACAGACCTCAAAAGAACAGTACTAAACTTCATATGGAAAAGCAAAAAACAAACAAACAAACAAACAAAAACAAAACCCACAATAGCAAAAACAATCCTGTATGATAAAATACTTCTGGAGGCATCACAATCCCTGACTTCAAACTCTACTACAAAGCTACAGTACTGAAAACAACCTGGTGTTGGCCTAAAAACAGACAGCAGAACCAATGGAACCGAATAGAAGACCCAGATATTAATCCACACACCTTCAAACACCAGATTTTTTACAAAGAAGCAAAAAAAATATCAAGTGGAAAAAAGAAAGCATATGTAACAAATGGTGCTGGCATAACTGGATATCAACCTTTAGAAGAATGAAAATAGACCCATATCTATCACCATGCACAAAACTCAAGTCCAAATGGATCAAAGACCTCAACATAAAGCCAGTCACATTGAACCTTAGAAAAGAGAAAGTGGGACTTACACTTGAATGCATTGGCACGGAAGACCACTTCCTAAATATAACCCATGCAGCACAGACACTGAGAAAAACAATTAATAAATGGGATATCTTGAAACTGAAAAGCTTCTGCAAAGCAAAGGACATGGTCAACAAAACAAAATGACAGCCTGCAGAATGGGAGAAGATTTTCACCAACCCCACATCAGACAGAGGTCTAATCTACAAAATATACAAAGAACTCAAGAAATTAGTCATCAAAAGAACAAATAATCCAATAAAAAAAATGGAGTACAGAACTAAACAGAGAACCTTCAACAGAGGAATCTAAAATGCCTAAAGACACTTAAGGAAAAATTTTCAACAGCCTTAGTCATTAGAGAAATGCAAATCAAAACAACTCTGAGATTCCATCTTACACCTGTAAGAATGGCCAAGATCAAAAACACTGATGATAACTTATATTAGAGAGGATGTGGGGAAAAGGGAACACTTCTGCATTGCTGGTGGGAATGCTAGCTGGGACAACCCCTTTGGATGTAAGTGTGGTGATTTCTCAGAAAATTAGGAAACAATCTTCCTCAAGACCCAGTAATACCACTTTTGGATATATCTCCAAAGGATGCTCAATCATGCCACAAGGACATGTGCTCAACTATATTCATAGCAGTTTTGTTTGTCATAGCCAGAACCTGGAAACAACCTAAATGCCCCTCTATCAAAGAATGGATAAGGAAAATGTGGTACATTTACACAATGGAATACTACACAGCAGAAAAAAATAATGACAGCTTGAATAATGCAGAAAAATATAACAACTGCTAGAAAACGTTATTTTGAGTGAGGTAACCCAGACACAGAAAGTCATTTATCACAATTTATCACGTGCACTCATTCATAGTTGGTTTTTAAACAAAGCAAAGAAAGCCAGCCTACAAACCACAATCGTAGAGAACATAGACAACAGTGAGGACACTAAGAGAGACTTCCGTAGATCCAATTTACATGGGAAGTAGAAAAAGAGAAGATCTACTGAGTAAATTGGGAGCATGGGGACCTTGGGGGAGGTTTGAAGGGTGGAGGGGAGAGGTAGGGAGAAAAATTTAGAGCTCAATAAAAATCAATAAAAAAATGAAATCAAATGTTGCATTTGTCATAGCATGGTATATTTTATTTAATATAATTATTTCTTTATTCACCCATTTTCCAGCAAATGATTTAATTATTTTGACAGAATAAATCATAAAGTACATATATTCTATATTTTTGCTTTTGTTGATTAATTTATTTATTCATTTTACAACCCAGCTACAGTTTCCCCTTCCTCTTTTCCTCCCATTCCCTCCCTCCTCTCCCCTCTCTTTCCAGCTCCAGTCCACTCCTCCATTTCTGTTCAGGAAGGGGCAAGTCTTCCACAGATAGCAACAAAGCATGGCATATCAAGAAACCCCATGTATTAAGATGACCCAGTGTGAGAAGTAGAGTCCCAATGCCAGTAAAACAGTTTTTTTCCATATTTTTATTATTCAGTCATTTACTGTGAATGAAATATTTTTTATCAATTTCTTTCTTTCCAAGTTCATTATTAGTATTTGGAAAGATCGTGATACTTTTAATATTTATATTGTATACTAATGTATGATGAAAGTGTTCTTCAATTATAACAGTTTTATCATGGAGACTTTAGAGTATCTAATGTATAGGATCACATCATCCTCAGATGGTGATACTTGGATTTTTTTCCCTTCCTTATTTGTTCACCTTTATTTATTTCTAATTCCTAGTTAATCTACCTATGACCTTAAGGACTGTATGATTAAGAGATCAGAAAATGGACTTCCTTCTCTCAACCCTGATTTTAAAGTAAGTACTATTATTTTTTCCTCATTGATATAGTGCTGGATATATGTTTGTCAGAGGTGCCCTGTAGTATGTTGAGATGTGTTCCAAACTTTCAAACCTATCTTGTGGACAAGCTTTGTTATTCTATCTTGGCATTCATTCAGTCTTTCAGTTTCCCAGTGAATATTTCTATATTAATATCAAGGTTTATTTGGGGGTTAATCTCATTAAACCTCCCAGGGTCCAGAAAGATTCCCTATGGCAGGCAGAATCTGGATGACTGGATCTGAGGGTAAACAGAATAAATCAGCTCCTGTACGGTACCACTGCATGTTCTTTATTCCTTTGTGTGAAGAAGCAGGGAGAAGAAGAACAAGGGGTGTCTCCACGAGGTTTCTAGTCTTTACAAACATAGTTGGCAAATTCCGTAGAAAAAGGCAATGATAATATGCACATTAAAGTCACAAAGAGGGCAGGTAGAAGCTGACAAAACAGCACTCTGAAACAGGTGACTCCACCCAGGAAAGAGCCAGCATCCAGGGGGAAATATCTGACATTCCAAACCATTAGATAAAGTTACTAAAGATCTCTGAACCTGGACTTCACCCACAGGCAGACCTGCCTGTCTGCTGAGGGCAGGGCATGCTGCCTTTCTGCTCAGTGCCTATCTTTTATAAAAATTTCCATTTGGTCTGTTAGCAAGTAATTTTGTGGGATTGAATCTCTGTAAATTTGACTGTTAGAATGAAGAATTTAAGGTCTCATGATATGGGAGAATGGAAAGGTCATTGCATTGCCCCTGCAGAAGTTACACAGCTCAATGTTTTGAGAATGAATCCCATTTTTAAGGGAGAAACATCATGATTTCACAATATTTAACAGAACTGACAGCAATTTATCCAAAAGTCAAGTCTTCTCACAGGCTCTGCAAAACAGGGTGCCCCATAAGATGTACACTTGTGGGTCTTCCTTTATTAATCTGTAAGCAGTACATTTACTGCACAATACTGTGGCTTCTGATATATTAATTGATTAATTTGCTTTTACACTGTCCACAGTTTTTTATCCCTCTTCTTCCAGTCTCTTCCCCACGCCTAGCTTTGTTGTAGCCAGCAAAGCTAGAAGAATAAAGCCATCTAAGTTCTAGCCTTTGATGTCAGACATGAAGCTGTGGAATTTGCTGTGTGTGCTGCTGTAGTTTGGTCTTGCATTGGTCCAGTAAGCTCTCACTATACCCCCTTTCCTCATTTATGGAATGGTAATTATATTCCTTGCCCTTAGAAGTTGAAAGTATGCAATTTGTTTTTTTATTTTACAGAGTTACAATTCAGAAATTGTCTTTAGTCTCAGAAGAATCTTTTGAACTTGGATTTTTAAACAGTGTTGAGAATTAAAGATGATAAGACCATTTGAAGTTAGATAAAATGGATTTTGCATTATACATTTATTGGGGGCTGGAAGTAGAATACAGAGGTTTGAATTAAAATTATACCAATGGGCTCATATTTGAATGTTTGTTCCACAAGGGTGGAAATTCCTGAGAAGGATTGGTAATTGTGAACTTGTTGGAGAAGGTTTGTCACTAGGTATGAGCTTTGAGGTTTTAAAAGATCCCAGCCATTCCCTACCCCTCTCTCTTTATTGTGGTTTTGTCTTAAGACAAGACCTCTCATCAACTGTTCTAGTACCATGTCTTCCTGACTACTATCATCCTCCCAGTCATGATGGTGATAGGCTCTAACCATGTGACATCACCAGCCCCAAATTAGACAATTTTTGTAAGATTCTAACACAATATCCTTGGGCAAGAGAAAATGTTAGAAGCAAGTGACAAAGCATAAAACAGAAATTCATTTATAATGATAAGAGATCAACACAATATTACATAATTTGATTTGTATTTAGGAAGATATAAATTGCAACAGTCAACACAGTTTTCATAGAAACAAATACAGAAATGTTAATCAGCATAAGAAAATTACTTTTATGTCAAATAAAAAGTTGGTTATCACCTCTTAATGTATTCAGATTTCACCATAAGTTGTTCTGGCTTGGCAGCTAGACATATAAATTATTCACACTAAACAGAAAATGACAGGACAAATATTTTCAGTAAACATAATTTAGACAATTCAAAGAAAGCATAGAAGTATTCAATAACAAGCCTCCTAGGAAGACTTACACTTTGGGTCACATGGATCAGATGTCTTATATTTGGACACAGACTAAATAATTATCTGTTCTTCACAGAGCCATGGCAACAACCAAGCGCGTTCAGTCCAGAAGCAGAAAGCAGCTTGATCTCCAGGAGAAGCTGTCCAACATGGGTTTGTCTGTTGACTACTGGCTGCCTAAGCTTCAGGAAGACCTGGGTGTGACCTGTGCCCAGGCCTTACAACACTTAGGAGAAAAAGACCTCCAGAAGCTGAAGTCCCAGACACAGCACACATGGGAGAAAAAGGCTCTGGAGAAGCTGCTTGACCTCTCACAGCCAAATGGTGTTGCAGAGTTCCAGGAGACTCCTGGGGAGATGATAGAGAGCAGAGAGCAGCAGGCAAAACAGGCACTGCAGGAACTGAGGGCCTTGCAGTCAGAAGGGAGGCACAGAGAAGAAGAAAATGTTAAGAGGAAAGAAGCAGAGCTGAGACAAGCAATGGAGATCCCTGAAGAGTGCTGGCCAGGACCTGCAGTGCCCCTAAAAGATGTCACTGAAACAATGGAAAGACATCTCAACAATATGGAGCAAAAACTTTCCTACAGTGGAAACCTCCCAGATAGAGATCTGGTAAAATGGGCATCTGGAGGGCTGGCTCTGCAGGGAATTTATAAGACAAGCAAGGTAGAGGACCAATTAGCAGAGAGAGAAGAGCTGCTCAGGGTCCCCAAGGAATTCTTTGTCTTTGGACCTGAACAAGGAAAAATGATGGACACAAAAAAATTCATGTCTTCTCAAGAAGAATCTCTGTTCACTGAAACTGTGGAGAAGCTGGGATTTAGAACAATGATATCAGCCAAGGGTGAACACTTGGGATTTAGTCAAGAATGTGGTAAAGATCAAAGCAAACAATCCGAATCTAAGGACACACAGCAATCAAATTCAGAGCACTCTTATTTCTCTTCAGTCAAGTACAGCTACGTGCCCCTGGCCTCTTTTCACTTTCGAAGTCATCAGCTCCAGCTCTCTGAGGCTGCTCTCAATGAACTGAAAATCATTGAGGAACAACTGGAACACACTGATGGACCAGACAGATCCCTATTACTGAGAAACAGTACTGAAAACTTTTTCAACAGATTTGGCTCTCATGCTAACCAAGGCCCTTTGCATCTTGGGGGAATCTACTGCTGGAAGGCCATTTCAGAGGGTTTCCAAAGTGATCAGCTAGATTTTGTGAAGCAGCAGACAGCAGAGGCTTTAGATTGTTACATAAAAGAGAGCTCCAGTGGCTTTGAAGGTGAAGTTGAGGCAAGGATGAAAATGTCAGAATCATGTTATATAAGATCATGCCAGAATATACCTAATCAACAGCTCCAAATCAACGTCCAATTATCTGTGTCCAAGGTAGGTGGACCATCAGAAGCAAATGGAATTTTCCAGTGGACAGCTGGTCTACTTGCCAACAACAAAACATGGTCTGTTATTGATAAGGGAATTAGGCTGGTGCCTGTTTGGAGCATCATCCTCAGAAGTCACAAAAGTGATTTTAAGAACCCTTTTCAGATGGCTAAATGCCTGAAAGAAAACTATTCTGTGCTGTCTGGCCTTCCTACTCAGATTCAGGATGAAGAATTCTTCAGTATAATCCAAGAAACTAGACTTCTGCAAAAGAATATTAAATCCCAAACAGGTTATGATAGTGATGGGAAACTTAAGAAAGTGATAGATGTTTGTGTGTACAAATTGACAAACTTTCTGAAGGACCCTTCTAGCATGGAGTGGATATACCAGTTAGAATCAGGGGGAGAACAAGAAAAAATCACCTCATTTTCTGAATTTCTTCAGACCCTAAAGGAAATACAAAAAAACCTGGAAGGGAATATGAAAAAGAAATCTCAACAAACAGTGGAAGCAGCTCAAAGAAAGGCCACATGTGAAGTCATCACAGTTTTTGGTACCTTCTTGAACTATCTTAGAGAAACAGATCAGTCTGACCAGCAGTTGCTACTAATCTCTATGGCTGTGGGTTCAGGTTATAGGGTTGACAGCCATGTTTTTCATGCTCTCTTGGGATGTGCTGAGTTAAACTTCCTCCTGGATGAAATACAAACTGCCCTACACACATATCAGGAACTCAAAACTATCTGCCCAGATGAGGCACAGACATTTCTAGCACTGAAAGCTCTGACAAGCACAGTGGGATTCACAGCCATTTCTCCAGAAGAGAAAACAGAATGCTTAGCATTAGTATGGCAGCATATAGAACAGCTAGTGTCTCCCAACGTTCCAAATGTCCTCACAAAATCTGGAACAGGTCACAAATGCAAGAATCAAGAGACTGACATGAGATTACACAGTGATGGGAATTACAGACACAACATCTCTCCTTTGAGGATGGATGAGGCGAAAGAAGAGTCACAGTGCCTCACCCATGAAAACAATGAGACTTGTAACCAGCAACAGAATGAAAACAGCAAAGAGGAAAGGATAGACAAAGGACCTTTCTTAGGCTTACTACAACGCCTAGGCCTAGATCATCTCTACCCAAAAAAGATGAGCAAAGCTGATTTCCATCTGATCTGCAAGACTTCTGTACACAAGTCCCAACCAGCATCTGAACAGGAACTTCCCTTCTATTTCCTACAAAAGCTAATGATGCTTGATTGTAGGTTCAGACATCTGATCCTCAAAAAGGCTGAAAATGATGAAGCTGATAATTTAGTTGGTCCCTATTATGAAGAAATTGATACTTTTGATCCATTCGAAGAGTTGTCTGATGACATAGATGAACTTACTGATCCTCTAGACACAGAGTCCCGGCCACGCATTCACCCAATGGACATCCAGATGGCCATTTTTCACTGTGCAGATGATCTTGCCAGGCAATACATTCTGTCCAAACTTTCCATTTGTCAGTTTGCACTCCCCCTAGTGGTGCCAAATCCCAATACCTCTCAGATGGAATTTTTTCTCTGGTCTCTCAGACAAATCAGGAAAAGTTGGAAAGAGTCAAGTAAATCACCACAGGACAAGAGCTACAGTCACAGGAATCAGCAGATGTGCGGTGTCCCTACCCCCATTGTGTCCTTCATTAGAGTTGGAAAAGGCCTCTCTGCTTCCAAATCTCAGATCATGAACTCTCTGCTCAGTAAACATAAACACGATGTGTTTTTTCACAGGTTCTGCAGAGAAAGCAGCAAATATTGTTTCCTGATGGAGGGAGTGGTGGAGATCTCCTGGTTCTGTCCTGGGGGTCAAGGTGAGGACACATTTGATAAGTGTGTGGCCTTCACCAATCTTCATGGAGATGCCAAGGACCACAGGCAACAACTCAGCTTTCTGCAGGATATCTCCTCTGTCATTGTGATGCTCATCTCATCTTCTGATGACAATAAAGAAAACCAGAATATTGTCAGACACTTGAGTCAGGCTTCAACACCTCTATTGTGTTTGCTGGATGATAAAAAAATTGTTTCAGTCAATAATTCTGGTAGAAGAGTAAGAATTGGCATCAGGGATAGAAATGAGGCAGAATTAACAGAAAAACTCGCAAATGCCATAAAACATTTATTAAAACACTCTAATACTTCTTTGAGCTTAGAAGATTGTTCACAGATGGCTCGAAAACAAGGATTCCTTGTTGATGAAGACCAGAAAGACTGCAGGAAGGCTAAAGAAAAGGCTGAGATTATAATGGCCCTACTAGCAAAACAGACATTATCAAAGATAAAAGAAAACTTACTACCACTTCAGGGAAACCTCTGGCACAATTGGTGTAAGAAGGACAAAGAACTCTATCATCTAACAGAAAAAGGAAATCGGAGTATTGAACAACATAAAAGTGATATTGACACAGAGAAACAAAAAATACGCCATCAACAATTAGAAAAAGCCTTTCCTCTAAATGATGTCATGTGCTCTTTCCTTAAAATCCTTCAAGAAAATGAAGAAACTCCTTCCAAAGAGTATATCTTGACCTGGTTGAATCTGCTTTTACATAACTTTACTAAAGGACAATTAGAAAAATTACAGGAGAGACAATGGTCTTTGTGGTCATTGGAACAAACAGAAGAACATAAAAAATGTGAAAGCAACATCTTGATTGATCAGCAGAAGCAGATAGAAGCCATCTCTATTGAGATTCTTAACTGCACTTTAGGAATTGAGCACCTTCTCCGAGAAGTGGCCCAGATGTATGAAGCTCTGGAAGAAACTTCCTCCCCTAGAGATAGCCTTTTTCTCTGCCTCCCCCAGATTTGTGCAGATTTGATGATAGCTGGTGTTCCCATTGAGCTGATGGATGGGGATGCTTCATATGTGCCTATAAACTGGGTGGCATCTGTTTTCGACAAGCTTTCGGAAATACTTGGAGACAAAAGGTTGTTTGTTCTCTCTGTCCTAGGACTGCAGAGCTCAGGGAAATCCACCCTACTGAATGCCCTGTTTGGGCTGCAGTTCACAGCCAGTGCAGGCAGGTGCACCAAGGGGGCCTACATGCAGCTCCTGAAGGTAGAAGAGACATTCACAGATGAACTTGGTTTTGATTTTGTGCTCATTGTTGACACAGAAGGACTTCGGGCTCCAGAACTCCAAAACAAATCCCAGAACTGGGACAATGAGATGGCAACATTTGTTACTGGTCTTGGAAATTTGACTTTGATCAATATTTTTGGGGAGAATCCAGCAGAGATGCAGGATGTCCTACAAATAGTTGTCCAGGCTTTTCTCAGAATGAAACAAGTGAAAATCTCCCCGAGTTGCATCTTTGTCCATCAAAATGTGGGAGAAGTTACAGCTAAAGACCAAACTGTGGAAGGACGAATGAGACTGGAGCAGAGACTGAATGAGATGACAGCATTAGCTGCTGAGGTGGAAGAGTGCTCAGACATAACTCGCTTCAGCGATGTAATTAAATTTAATGTTAAGTATCATGTCTACTACTTTGCTCACCTCTGGGATGGCAATCCCCCAATGGCTTCTCCCAACCCTTATTATAGCTACAATGTCCAGGAATTGAAGAGTGTGATTCTTCAGACTGCCCAGCAGGAATCCAGGAGAAGGATCATGAAAATCTCAGACGTAAAATTCCGAGTTCAAGATTTGTGGAAAGCCCTGGTCAGTGAAAATTTCATTTTCAATTTCAGAAACACTAAGGAAGTCATAGCCATGAGCAAACTGGAGACTATATATAATCACTGGACCTGGGAGTTGAGGAGCCATGTGCTGGAATTACAAAACCAGTTGAACAATCAGATTCTGAATTCAAAAATAAAGACAATCACAACCAATACACTAGAGGGTCCACTTCACAGAAAATATGAAGCCATCAAGAAAGAATTTGACAAGTATTTTGAAGAAGATCCAGACAGTGAAACATTGGTCCAATGGAAAGCTTATTTTGAACAGAAGTTACAAATGCTTAACGAATTACTTATTTCAGACACTAGAAAGAAAGGCAATGAGCTTCTCAGTCTTAAACAAAGCCAAGAAAGACTAGATAACCAAGTGTCACAATATGAAAATGAATTGTTAGAGAGGAGCCGAGAGTTGGCTTTAAGTGTGAAGGGTAAAGAATTCAGTGATGAAGAGTTACATGAGAAATTCAATCAACTTTGGACAAATTGGATCTCCAATGTGACTCCGAATGTTCCTCTTTTGACAGATCCTAACATTGATTTGGATTCTGAAAATATTCTTTTGGAGCATTTCAAGAAAGAGAAAAATATTATAGAAAAACTAAAAAGGAACTTTGGAGGGATGTTTGAAATCAACTATGACAAACATATCCAAATGAAAAAACAACATGGTTTAATCTCCACGAATTTAGAAACCTTTCATAAAGAATCCATTAAAAATGTTACTCATAATATTGATTTAAGATTTAATGAAACAATTAAAAACATTTGGAAGCAACAGTGTGGTTACAGTGAGAATGATTTTCATGAAATCCTGAGGATAATAGAAAATGAAGTGAAATCTGTTCCCCCTGAGGAAGAATACACGTTTACCAGAGACTACACCATTGACTTATCCTTGTGCTTATTCCAGAAAGCATCAAAGAGTTTCAAGGAAATGCATGAGGCGTTCAAGATTGCAAACGATCCTGTGAACTATATGAAGAGAAAGAAAGATGACTTCTTCATGAGTTTTAAGATGCGCTGCCAAGGTACTGCTGCCATCACATCCTTTGTTGACTTCCTTTGTCTTAAGCTCACTCCTGCTGTTTCTTCCACCATATGGGGAGAAATGGGTCGTAAAGTAACTAAGGACATGAAATCCACTTGCCCTGCATTCAATAGAAATAGGGCTAACCTGGAGAAACACATTCTCATTTCTCTGGCAGAAGAAGAAAATTTTGAGAAGTATTGGAATTACATTCATCAACCAGAACCATTTTTTAGAGAATACATTAAAGACCACATTGTAAGGTACTGTTCAGAAAAAGAAGGAGAAAAATTAAAGACTTTTTTAAAAATAAGTTTAGAAGACATCAAGAATGCCATCCTCTCTGCCGTTCAAAATGCCACAGCAGTAACTAAAGATGAAAGCAGCACTGCTTCTCGCTGGTTGGATTTGTTCTGTGATCATCTAGGGAGCAACCTGGTCTTTCCAAGAAGAGACCTGAATAGCATCGAGCACCTGGAGATAAATGATACTGAGTTTCTCAAAGAAGCCATGAATGCAGCTTTGGATCCTGCACTGAGGAAAGTCGAAGAGAACTGCTCAAGTAAGCCCGTAGATGAAATGGTTGCTGACATTGAGAAAATTCTCTCTGACCAGCTCTGTGGCTGCTGGAAACAGTGTCCTTTTTGTAAAGCAGTTTGTACCAACACCATTCCGGAACATGAAGGAGACCACAGTGTGTCACTCCACCGCCCTCAGGCTGTACGAGGAGCTAAATGGAAAAACTCAGAGGATTTTGTCACTGATTTCTGTACTAGTTTAGTAGCAAGTGATTATCCTTTTTATGTAAATGACATGCAATTCACATACAAAAGATATCGAGATGCAGGAGAAAACTATGCCAGGTGGAGCATCACTCCAGACTCATCTACTCAGTCATACTGGAAATGGTTTGTCTGTCGCTTTAAAACAGAGCTAGAAAACAGACATGGCAAAACATTTACTGGAAAAGGAACAATACCTGATTCATGGTTCAAAATCACAAAGCAAGAAGTACTCGATGACTTAAAAAATCACAATTAGAATACTAGCAGTTCCACAGAAATTTCAAATTAACCCAGGGACCCTAATATTGATTTAGGACCTACATTCAAGATTCTACCTTATAAATGAAAAAAGTAACCCTTAATAAGTTACTATTTCCATTTTAGAAGTTTTTCTACTAAGGAGATTTTTGCACTTTGTCTTTATTATTCCTGCTGACATATAATGTGAATATATGATCAAACCAATATCCTTTCAATAGTCTATTTCATAGTTTATTATTCTGAATATTTTTTAATCTTATAGTGTACTCGTGGGAAGTTACATCGTAAGACAAATTTTCTAGCCTCTTAGGTTGCTGCAGATCTCTAGATCTTCTAATAGGAAATTCAACCAAAATATGTATCTAAGGAAAAACTACATTTTGCATTGCAATCCTTTAAGTGAATTTTTCCCCACACTTGCTGACTTCAATGTAACAATCTTCCTTGAGAACTGAGGATCCCAAAGCAGATCAATTTAAGAAGCTTCTCTTCTGCAAAGTAGTAAAGCAGGTTTGATCAGGACAAAACCATAATATCAAGGATCACTAACAAGCCAATAAAGGAAAGATAAACAAGAACTATTTTTCTGATCATAGTTGTACTCTTTTCATACTTTCTGTCTTGGCACTTTTTCTGTTCAGTTTACAAATGAAATAACAAGTCATAAATGTCTGTATTTGAAACACAGTGCTGCCCAACTACAAACCCCAAACCTACCTCAGTTACCTGCATGCAAGATCAACTTGTTCAATACTTGCAGACATTGTGGTCTTAACACTTTCTGATTTGATTTATGGATCACTCCATAAGATGGAACCTATATGTATTCTGCTTTAGTAGCCAAGAACCTCAGATTAAACAGGTCTCATACCTAGGGGAAACCTATTACTATTATTCTGCTAAAGTAACAAAGCAACAAAATTATTTTTATGTTAATAAATCAATCCATTGATCAACACACATCAGAGAAGCTTTTTCTTATAGTCGATGGGAATTAACACAGAAACCCACTGTGGACAACATGCAGAGAGTGAGAGACTTTGGAGCACTCTCTCCTAAATGGGATGTCTTTATCCTCATGGCTCAGGTAGCTATACAGTAGAGAGGGCAGAAAGTTTGGAAGAGTTAGAGGTGATGTACAACTTCAAGAAAACAGTATCAATCAAACATAACAGGACTGATGTGCATAGGAACTCAAGGCACACAAGGTCTTAATACAGTAAAGCCAGGCACTGTTGCAACACTAAAAGGGAGAAGTGAACACAGGGTACCACCCCTAAATAAGAAGTTGTCAGAAATTGATACACACTGAAAAGGAAAAATCTGTTTCAACGAATAGAATCCCATGTGCGTATTATCTACACAGCAGGACATGCCCCATGCACAGGAGTATTTGGCTAACAGAAAACAAACTCAGTGGTATTTTTCTGGAATTTTTGCCTAATTTGACTATCTTTGAGGATTTTCTTTTTTTGGTGCCACAATTTTTTGTTGATGATTCTATCTTTTCTATCTTGTTAACTTTAATTTCACTTTTTGTGGGTTTTTGGTTTTGTTTGGGTGAAGGGGGTTATTGTAGTTTATTTCTTTTTATAATTTTAGTTTTTATGTAAAAAAATTTTTTTCATAATACATTCCAAAACCTGTTCCCTCTCTCTCCCCTTCTCCAGTCTTCTCACTTTCCCCCATCCCAAACCCATCTACTCTTCAGAGAGGGTATGTCCTCCCTTGGGGAGTCAACAAAGTCTGGGATACCAAGTTGAGGCAGGACCAAGTTCCTGAATCAGGATGGGCAAGGTATTCCACCATAGGTAATGAATGGACTCCAAAAAGACAGTTCATGAACCCAGGATAAGCCCTGGGTCTACTGCCATTCCTCCCTCCCTGAACAGATCAAGTCACACAGTCGTCACCCTCATTCAGAGGGTGTAGTTTGGTCCCATGAATGTTCCCCAGGTGTCAGTCCAGAGTCTGTGTTCTGCAACTAGCTCAAGTTGGCGGTCTCTGTGGTTTTCCCCATCATGATATTGATCCCACCTTGCTCATATGATCCCTCCTCTCTCTCTTCACCTGACTCTAAAAGCTCAGTCCAGTGCTTGACTGTGGATCTCTGCATCTGCTTCCATCAGTTGCTGGATGTAGGTGCTATGGTAGGAATTAGGGTGGTCACCACTCTGATATCAGCAGGCCAGTTCAAGCACCCTCTCCACTATTGCTAGGAGTCTTAAGTATTTTGTTTCCAATGTTTTTGTTTTTGTGCGTTTGTTTGAAAAAAGAGGGAAAATAGTCAAGTAGTATTTGATGGGGAATGCAAAGGACTTAAAATGAATTGGAAATGGGTGAAAAATATGATCAGAATATAAAAATTAATTTTTTCAATAAAATTAATACAGTAAAATAAAATAAAAGCCTGTTGGTGTATGTTAGTGTTGTGATCCAGTTGTCCTCGCTACCCCTGACTAACAGCAGAACTTCCTTGTGGTCTGTAATTGGCAAGGATGTTTGTAGTCTTTCTGGCCAGTGGGTCTTCACAGTAGGAGCAGAGGTATAAAAGGTTGCTGGGCAAAATAAAGGGGGCTATTCTTCCATCTGAAAAGAAGCCTCCATGTCTCAATCCCAGCACCCTCTACCAATCTTGTCTATCCAGACTGCACTGGGTGCAGCATGTTAGGTCGGAGAATTAATTATTTCTGAAATTACATTATGGTGGTCTTGTAAAATATGGCTATAATGTTTAATACTGGTTGTCAGTTTGACAGAATCTAGAGTCACCTAGGAGGCAAGACTGTAGGAACATACCGTTAAAAGGTTTTTTTTTTCAGATTGTATTAGTCTATGTCTTGAGAGATAATACTGATTAGATTCATGGAGGTGGGAGGACCTTCCCTAACTGGTAAGCCCCATTTCCTGGGCTGAAGAAAAAGGAAGAGTGACCTGAGCACAGGGCATTCACTGATCTCCATTTACTGACTGATGATATAATGAGATCACTTGGATTAATTACTGGAGCTGTAATTTCCCCACTCTGAAGTCAAACCATGAGCTGGAACTCTTCTTCCTTCATTTGACTTTGTCAGGTATTTTAGTCAGCAATGTGTATTGTCACCTAATCATATCAGGTAATTTTCAATTCTTGAGATAAAATACTACCACCCAAAGCAGCATGAAGAGTATAAAAAATAGTTTGGCCAAGGTTCCAGGAGTCTAAGCATCCATTATAGTGCAATAAAATATATATTGCAATATAGAGCAATAAAAGCAGGAATGAGAAGCTGAGAGATCATATTTCAGCTGCACGCAAGAAACAGAGTGTGGACTCTTAAGTCAGTGGGGCTACAAATTCTCAAGTCAGGGTCTTATTTTATACATCCTACAGCAAAGGTCTAAGGTCTAAGAAGAAATGATATATGTCCTAGAATTCCCATATCTTCCCAAAACAGTGGCAGCAACAGGTGACCAAATGTTAAAATCTATACACTTTGGGCCATTTCTCATTTAAATCATACTATTTCACTCCTGATCCTGTTAAGTTTATGGTCATACCACAATGAAAAATGCATTGAGTCCAACATCAAAAATCCCCTAAGTGTTTAATTAATCCCCTAAGTGTTTAATGTTTGATTAATATTAATCAAAACTCTAAAATCCAAAGTCAATTCTTGGACATAAAGATAACTCTTCACTGAGACCACCTGAACAATAACTAAAAGTGAACAGAGATTTTAGAAAGAATTACATCTTCCCCCAAACAGTAGAGAATATGCCTTCCCATTTTGAATTATGGGGATGGAGATATAGTAAGGAAAGAGTAAAACAATACAAGACAGAAATAAACAATGGAAAATACCAAATCCAGAATCCAGCTCTATGTCTGGCATATGATGCTTAAGTCTCCAAAAACTTTGATGACTCCAGCTCTCCAGCTTTGCTCCCTGTAACATAGAATTCTTACTTATGCTTGTTCTAATATCTGTACACCCCTCGGCAAATATCTCATGTCTCAGATATACCAACACCTTGGAGACCTGGGTTTTTCTATTTTTCTCTTTATGAGGAAGCTTTACATTGGTTCCCATATTGGCTGTAATAGTTTGCATTCCAATTCACAGTGAAGAAGTGATCTCCTTTCCCCAAATACTCACAAAGATTTCTTTTAGTTTGTATTCTTGACTTTGGAATTTCTGACTGTTTTACAAGAAAATCCAAAGTAGTTTTACTTTGCATTTCACTGAGGGTTAAGGACATTGAACATTGTAGACTATATATTATTATTTGAGTTTAATTCTATACCCTATTCTGTAATAGGGTTGATTTCTTGATTTTCAGGTTTTTTGGTGTTTTATATATTCTAGACAATAAACCTCTGTCATATGTAAATCTGGTAAAGTTTTTTTTCCGTTCTTTCTCTTTACCATCATGATCATATTCTTTGCTCTTTAGTCTCATGATGTCCAATTAGTTGATTGTTGCCTTAATGTCTATGATACCAGAGCCATTGTTCAGAAAATTTTCTCTTATGCATGTGAATTAAAGTGTATTTTCTGGTTTTTCATCTATTGGATTTGGACTATTAGGTTGTGCTAGTGAAATATTTTTCACATGGCACAAACTAGAGATTTATGGGAAGAGGGAATATCAATTTGGGAATTGCCTCTATCGGATCAGCTCATTTGTCAATTTTTGAGGTTACTTCCTGGATTAATCTCAGTCTTTTTCAAAAGTTTCTTTCTTTAGACTTTAGTTACATACCCTTACATAGATACAAGTATGTATTATAGGTCAGATCTGCATATGAGAGAGATAATATTATTTTTCCCGTTCTGAACTTTTGTAGCCTCACTTAAATTTATCTTTTCCATGTCCACTGAACTCGAATTCTGGAATATCCAGGTGGGTTAGCCTGGGTACTTGGTCATAGAGAAGAGACAGGTCAGCCGTGGTCAAGAGCTTTCACATATGATTACTGCACTGAGGAGTGCTCAAATGTTACTTAAAGGCTTTCTGAGAAAAATTTCAGTTTCTGTTTCTTAGGGGGAAAAAATCAAGTCTTTTAGCATGGCCAAACCCTGCTGAGAGGTGGACAATCTCCCTAAAATATTGGCATCAGCACTGCCATTTTGGAGGCCCTGTCTTGGAGCCCTAATATCTCTATACCCTCATCGCAGTGCTAAAGCTGTATGGGACCTGGATCATCTTAAATCCTCTTAAGACATTTGGAAGAACTTCTTTAAGTACAATTTATCAAACAAGTTCAGACTTTTTCAAATAGGTTTTAAACTTGGAAAGTGAAAGTAAGAGTAAAGAAGAAGAGAAGAGGAAGAGGAAAGAGAAGAAGATGAAGGAGGAGGAGGAAGAGGGGGAGGAGAAGGAGAGGAGGAGGAGGAGCCTGGGGGTAATACAGTTTATAAAAATATTCATAACTCAAAATTAACACCTGGGTTCCCTGAGGTAAGAAAAAGCATGTCCAAATAAATTTGGGGAAAATGTGAGTCTTATACTAGCTCTAACCAGACAAAATTACAGCATAGCAGAAGGAGTCACTGAAAGACCCCCGCCTGGCTAAGGTGCTGTAATGCCATTTTATAGCAAGGCTTGAACTAAGAACTAGGGCTCATAATAAGGTCACAGATGATATTGCCAAGTCTGCACAAACAGGATATCTGTGGTCAGGCACCAGGAGCTATGCCACCTGCATGAGAAAGATTAAGGGGGAAAGGAAATTCCCCAAACTGCCAACATAGCTGTTATGCACCCAGCGGAGAGCCAACACCCTGTCTCAGGCATAACCTCATGGCCTCATTAAAATTGACCAATGAGACCCCTGTAACTATGCATCCGCTTCTGTATGACTGCTTCTGCCTACCCCAACCCTATATAATCTGCCCCAAACCCAGCCCGGGGCACTCAGTCCTCCACATGACTGCAGCACCCACAGGCCCTGTGTGAACAATAAAAATTGCCTCTTGCTCTTGCATCCAGTGGCTCAGACTTGGTTCTTGGGCGAGGGTCTTCAAGTGTTAAAGACACCCTCTGGGGGGCCTTTCATCACTAGCTGAAGTGCCACTGACATATTATAGCATCTCGGGGAGGGAAACCAACTCCAGTTCAGGTCCCACTCCCACCAGGAATTAGGCAACCCAAACTTGACTCAATGGTGGAAAAAAAAGAAGTAGAAGGAAGAGGAAGAGAAACAGGTAGAGAAGACAGCACCTCAGAGTTAGCTGAATTGGGAGTCAAGGACAGAGAAAATGACCTGTGAAAACTTGAGATTGATATTATGATCAAAGTACATTATCTTAAATTCTCAAGGAATTATTAAAAATAATTTTAGAGTTGAATTTGTAGCTTCACCTAAGAGTGATGCTCTTTATTGTTTTGGGCTAGTGGTTGCAATCATTTATAATAACTGCTAAAAGAAACCAATATACTTAAGGAACTTACTCAACTAATGGGAAACACACTGAAGATCAAGACAAGGTACTCAAGAATGCTAGACTTTTTTGAGAGTCATTCCTTTTCCTTTTCTTTTTTGTTTTTATTTAAAAATACTACATTTTGAATTCAGACAGACACCCCCTGTTCAAACATGGGCCAACTATTTCATGAGACCAGTTAGGTCATTCACCCTCAGAACTTCCCCACTCTCCACCTTCCAATAGAAGTTAACCCTCCCATGCTCCATGATTACTCAGGCAGATATTTCCTATTCAAACACAGTCCATGCCTACCAAAAGACCAGATAGGCCACCCACCCCAAGACCTTCTCCACTCTCTCTGTTACCCCAGTTCGAATCCTCAGGATATTCTCCAGCCCTTCAACAGGACACTAAGGGGAGCTTCCTCTCCAACACCCATCCATGATTTTTGAGGATCTCACAGGCCAGTGACCTCTGTATACTTCTTCCCTTAGCTTCCAACAATCTCCTAAAATCCAGAGAGGAAACAAAAACCAAGGAACAAAAAAAACCCAGAAATCTGCATCTACAACTCACCCTAAACCCAGATGACTAGATGCCAGAATAAGAACAAAATCAATGGCAATCAGGGCAAAATGTCTCTACCAGAGTCCAGCAATCCTGCCACAGCATGCTGTAAATATTGCAACATAGCTGTAGCATAAGAAAGGAATTTAAAAACCAACTGTAAGAATATGATAGAGTTCTGAAGGAAGGAAACGAATAAATCTCCAATGGAAAATCAGGAAAACACAAACAAACAACTGGACAAAATGAATGAATCCCTTAAAGAATGCCAAGAAACTATAAACAAACAACTGAAGGAAAAGAATAAAACTGTCCAAGACCTGAAAATGGAAATAGAAGCAATAAAGTCCAAACTCAGGGAATTTGGGAAATGAAAAATAAATGAACAGGAACTACTGAGGAATGCTGCACCAACAGAATACAGGATATGAAATAGAGAATCTCCCTCAGTCATTGAAAATATAATATAAGAAAAAGATACATTGGTCAAAGAAAATGTTTAATCTAGGAAAACACAACTTACTATCTATCATACAGTAGGGACCAACAGGTGATTAACCAGGCACCCGGCCAGACACCCCACTCTCTAGGATTTCTACAGTGGGGCAAAACCCCAGGTTCCTACCCCAACTGCCTCGCTTTTCTAGCCAGCCACCAAGAGAGTTTCCTGAATGTAGGTTGCCCCAATACCCACTCCCGTCTACCAGACTCCACAAGCTACAAGATAAATCCTGGCCCCAAACTCACCTATCTTCCTGCAACCTTGGTGGAACTCTGAAACACAGATTGCTACAATTCAGAGAGGATCAAGGGGTGAGTGACCAGCCATGCGGCTGGACATGCCACATTCTAGGACCCATATAGTTGGGCAAAACCCTGGGGTCCTACTTCAACTTCTGTGGCTTATCTAGCCAGCAAGCAGGAGAGTTTCCTGCAGGTAGGCTGCTCCAACAACCACCCCCATCCACTGAACCCTCTCCTTCCACAAGCTCATTTCTCATCCTGCAACCACAGTGGAACTCTAAAACATAGCTTGTTACAATATTGAACGGATCAAGAGGTAAGGGACCAAACTGTCTGGTGGGACACCCCACTCTCTAAGACCTCCTTAGAGGGGCAAAACCTCGGGTCTCTCCCCCTACCTGCCTCAGCATAGCTAGCCAGCCCACAGGCAGGAGAGTTTCCTTCTAAGATGACCAGGAGAGAGGGCCAAAAGAGGATCTCTAAAGCACAAGCTGCACAGAGTGGACCAAGTTAGCAAACCTGGAGAGAAGACCAAGAGAACAGGCTAAAAGAGACCTCAGTGGCTCCCTGAGATACAGACATTGACAGTACAGAGTAGACAAAGAACATTTCCGAAAAACTCAGACAGCCACTGCAAGGATTGGACCATGACACAAAGACACTGCTAGCATCACCAGAAGGAAAAGATGGGTAGGCATCAATACAAGAATTCTTCCAACAATCCAAAAAACACCATGGTACACCAGAACCCAGTGGTCACACAACAGGATGACTTTGTCATCCTAATTCAGAAGAAGCAGAAGAATATGACCTTAAATGTAACCTTATGAAGATGATGGAGACCTTTAAAGAGGAAATGAAAAATTCCCTTAAAGAAATGGAGAAAAAGACAAACAAAAAAATGAAAGAAATTATTTAATCTTTCAAAGAAAACTCAAGAAAAAACAATCAAACAGGTGAAGCAAACTGTTTAAGACTTGAAGACTGAAATAGAGTCAATAAAGAAAATAAAATAGAAAAAACTCTGGATATGGAAAATCTGGGTAAACAAACAGGAACTACAGAGGCAAGTAAAACAAACAGAATATAAGAGACAGAAGAAACAATCTTAGGTGTTGAAGATACAATAGAGGAAATACATGCATTGGTCAAAAAAAACATTAAAAGTTAACAAATTTTTAACAAAACACATCCAGGAAATCTGGGATACCATGAAAAGATTAAACCTAAGAATAACAGGAATAGAAGAAGAAGAACTACAGCACAAGGCACAAAAAAATATATAAAACAAAATTATTGAAGAAAACTTTCTTTATCTAAAGTAAAACATCCTTATGAAAGTACAAGAAGCTTACAGAACACCAAATAGACTGTATCAAAAAATTACTCCCCTCACCATACAATAATCAAATACTCAGACACAAAGCAAGACTCAGTAGATACAATACATCCCTTCATCCTCTCAGCTGGGTTTCAACAACGAAAAGAATAGAAAGCTTATAAAGTCATGGAGACAGAACAGCTCTTTATGAAATAAAAATGAATCAAGACAGAAATGAGAAAGAAATTAAACACTTTCTAGATTTCAATGAAAATAAATACAGAACATACACAAACTTATGGGGTACAATGAAATTGCTGCTCAAAGGAAAGTTTATAGCACTAAGGGCTGACATAATGAAATTTGAGATCTTATATTTGCAACTTAACAGCACACCTGAGAGCTCTAGAACAAAAAGAAGTAAGAATACCCAAGAAGAGTAGACAGAAAGAAATAATCAACATGATGCTGCGGGAGCTCCTTCTGCTCCTTCAGCCAATAGCCACTGAGGGGCCAGCCCATTGGGGCATGGTCTCTCTCTCTCTTTAAAAAAGCAGCGGCTGTCCTCCACTCTCTCTCTGGCTTCCGGCTCTGCTTCTGGCTCCTAGACTCCTTTCCTGTTCGCGCAGAGGGGCTGTTGTCTAGGGCAGTAATCTGTAAGTTTTCCCCCTTTTGAATAAATAACCATTCTATTAATCATAATTCCAAACTGGTGTGGGACTGGTTGTGACTTACGCCTTCATCTGGCGCCCCACGTTTGGTTGTAGAACCCCCCCCCACTCAACTGCTTGCCGCCAGCTTGGCTAGTCACGAGCCCTCCATCAGCTGCAGCCTGTGCCCTGTGTTTGGAGCCAGCAGTTCAATTAAACCCCACGCCTCTCGAGCTTCACAGGCTTGGGACAGTCTCTGCCTGCCTGGTTTGTTCTTTTCTAAGTTGTTTTTAAATTTACCTTGTAAGTGCGGCACTTGAGTGGCGTGAATCAGAATGCAAGCAGTTGCCAAAAGCTGCAACTCCTCGGGGCGACTCGGTCACGTGGAAGCATACGCGGCTTCCAGGTTGCTTTTTTCTACCCCTGGATTCTGGGTTTCTGGTTCCATGTATGGAATTGATTTAATTACATTTTCTTTGTTGAGCAACTTATATTTCCTAGTTTTTAACAAATACTCAGGCGGACACTGAAACAGGACCCCATTTCCGTCACCTTTGCAGTGGTTCTAGTCACAACTCGGCAACAGCACCGCCTACTAGACAAAGAGCTAATATGGCAGTTTTTGTTTCCAACGCCAGTTTTACTGTTTTCTTTATTAATACAATGGATTATGTCATGCAAGCTTTATATGACTATGGGGATACATTAATTTACTTGTTACTAGGTTTGAGTTTTCTTTTCAATATTTTATCATTAAGAAAGATATGATTTTTATGGACTAATAATAAACAACTAGTTGAAAGGATTAAAATTATTGAAAATCAGGGGTTATCTGAACAAGTGGATACTATGATAGACAAAATTGACTCCATATCCAAGGGTACTAGGAAGTTACCTGAAAGGGTTCAGGCTACTGTTGAAATTGACATTCAGACGTTAACACAAAGTTTTGATAAGGTAACAGATAGAATGTACCTCCAGAATGGGAACCAAAAAACTGATACCTTAGTGAAATTCCTAGAAACACGGGTAGGTCAGGAGATTCAGGATTTAAGGGAGACAATGATAAGATTAGAAATAAATGAAGAAATTATTGGAGCTGGTGAACAGAGTAAGAAGGCACAAGGACAGGATACAATGTCACCACCAGCTGTTAGAACTGGCTTACCCAGGGTTCTAACGACATACCCTGTAATTTATTCTGACAAAGGGTCAACTTCTAAAGTCTCAAAGGGAGTTAAAGAAGCTAAATGGACACCAATAGCAATGAATGATTTAAAAGAAATTAAGCAAGCTGTCGTTAATTATGGCTTGCACTCTGTATTTGTTAAGGAAATGATAAGGACTTGGGCTTCTAATGTCAGAGCTACCCCCATGATTTCTCTCAGCTAGTGTCTGCAGTTTTAGATGATGGACCTTTCTTGATGTTTGGAATTTATTTCAGAGAAGAATCCAAGCATATGGAACAGCAAGGAGGAGCAAAAGGTGTGGAGGTTTCCCAAGATCAAATTCTTGGTGTAGGAGCATATGCTGATCCACAGGTTCAAGCTCTTTATGATGAAGAAGTGCTTTCCTTATGTCACAAAGCAGCCTTGAATGCTTTGAATAGAATACAAGATCCAGCAAAAAGGCCGTCCCAGCCTTTATCCAGGTACACCTTCCTGTCTCCCCCCCTCCCCTCTGGAGCCACAAGATCTCCCCAGAACTGCTCCCTTGCACGCTGGGCCTGGGCTGTGGGCTCAGTCCAGCAGGGGCAGCTCTGGTGCTTTGAGAGCCTGCCTGAGGACAGGCAAGCCCTGTGTCAGCTCAATCACATTCTTGGTCAGCAAGAGAGAGTGAACTTCTAGCAGACTTCCATTGGAGGAGGGGTGAGTTTTCTCCTGGCCCAAGGGCTTCGGCTAGGAGGAATTCAGTCTTTCCCCGCCCCCCTCGACAATCTGGTCACCGGGCAGAGGCAACTCCTCCCTGTGGAGCTCTCCCGAATCCCATCCCAGCCTTTATCCAGGTACACCTTCCTCTCTTCCCCTCTTCCCTCTGGGGCCACAAGATCTCCCCAGAGCAACTCCCTTGCTCCCTGGGCCTGGGTGGTGAGTGCAACCCAGTAGTAGGGAGTGCCTGTGTTTCAATAGACTGCCTGAGGAAAGGTAGGCCTTCTGTCAATGAAGTCCCTGCCCAAAAAGGGAACCTGACCTGGTACTAGAAGATCCAGTAGAGAGCATTTGAAGGAAGAGATGCGCAGATGCCAAGGCAAGAACTCCTCCAACAATCTAAAAAACAACATGAAAACACCAGATACCAATGACACTACAATAGAAGGACTTGAACCTTTTAATTCAGAAGAAGCGGGAAAAAATGTCATTATGAAAGCAATAGAGTCCCTTAAACAGGATATGAATAACTCCCTTAAAGAACTGGATGAGAAGTATAACAAAAAGATTGAAGAAATGAGTAAAGAAATGGATGAAAAATATAACAAAAAGATCGAAGAAATGAGTAAATCCATGAATGATACACTGGGAAACCAAGAAAAAACAATCAAACAGGTAATGGAAACAGTTCAAGAATTGAAAACTGAAATGGAGGCAATGAAGAAAACACAAAACGAGGGCCAGCTGGATATGGAAAATATCTGTAAACGAACAGAGATTACAGAATCAAGCATAACCAATAGGATACAAGAGATGGAAGAACGAATCTCAGAGTCTGAAGATACCATAGAGAAAATAAACGCTCTGATCAAAGAAAACAGCAAATCCAACAAATTCTCATCAAAAAACATTCTAGAAATCTGGGACACAATAAAAAAACCAAATCTAAGAATAATAGGGATGGAAGAAGGAGACGAACTGCAGATCAAAGGACCAGAAAATATATTCAACAAAATTATAGAAGAAAACTTTCCCAATCTAAAGAATGATATTCCTATGAAGATTCAAGAAGCATACAGAACACCGAATAGGCTTGATCAAAAAAAACATCCCCTCGCCATATAATAATCAAAACACAGAACATACAGATTAAAGAAAGAATATTAAGAGCTGCAAAGGAAAAAGGGCAAGTAACTTATAAAGGTAAACCTATCAGACTTACACCGGACTTCTCTATGGAAACCATGAAAGCCAGAAGGTCCCGGATAGAGATACTGCAGAAACTAAGAGACCATGGATGCAAGTCCAGACTACTATACCCAGCCAAGCTATCATTCACTATCAATGGAGAAAACAAAATATTCCAGGAGAAGAACAAATTTAAACAATTCGCAGCCACAAACCCAGCCTTACAGAAAGTATTAGAAGGAAAATCGCAACCCAATGAGTCCAACATTGCCAGCACTGCTTACAATAACTCAGATATCTAGCGACCCTTCACGAGCTTAACTCAAAGAAGGGACACATACAAACTCTATTAATCAAACAAACAAAAATAATAATAACCGGAGTCAACAATCACTGGTCCTTAATATCACTTAATATTAATGGTCTCAATTCACCTATAAAAAGGCACAGACTAAGAGACTAGATACGAAAACAGGATCAAACATTCTGCTGTTTACAAGAAACACACCTCAACCACAAAGATAGACATCTACTCAGAGTAAGGGGCTGGGAAAAGGTTTTTCAAGCAAACGGACCTAAGAAACAAGCAGGTGTGGCCATTCTAATCTCCAACAAAATCGACTTCAAACTAAAATCAACCAGAAGAGATGGAGATGGACATTTTATACTCATAACAGGAACAATTCATCAGGAGGAAGTCTCAATCCTGAATATCTGTGCTCCTAATATAAAGCCTCCTACTTATGTAAAAGAAACACTTCTAGAATTCAAGGCAGTCATCAAACCACACACACTAATAGTAGGAGACTTCAACACTCCTCTCTCACCAATGGACAGGTCAATCAGACAGAAACCTAACAGAGAAATAAGAGAATTATTGGAGGTACTGAATCAAATGGACTTAACAGACATCTATAGAACATTCCACCCAAATAGGAGAGAATATACCTTCCTCTCTGCAGCTCATGTAACCTTCTCGAAAATTGACCACATACTGGGTAACAAAGCAAACTTCCACAGATACAAAAAAATATTAGTAACCACATGTGTCTTGTCAGAACACCATGGATTAAAGTTAGAATTCAACAACAGTGCTATCCCCAGGATGCCAACAAATTCATGGAAGTTGAACAGTCAACTACTGAATCACCCCTGGGTGAAGGAAGAAATAAAGAAAGAAATTAAAGTATTCCTTGAATTTAATGAAAATAAAGACAAAACATACTCAAACCTATGGGACACTATGAAAGCAGTGCTAAGAGGAAAGTTCATAGCACTAAGTGCCCAATTAAAGAAAACGGAGAAAGCACACATTGGAGACTTAACAGCACACTTGAAAGCTCTTGAAAAAAAAAGAAGCTGATTCACCCAGGAGGAGTAGAAGACTGGAAATAATCAAACTGAGGGCTGAAATCAACAAAATAAAAACACAGAAAACAATCCAAAGAATCAATGAATCAAAAAGCTGGTTCTTGGAGAAAATCAACAAGATTGACAAACCCCTATCCAAATTAATCAAACGGCAGAGAGAGAACATGCAAATTAATAAGATCAGAAATGAAAAGGGGGACATAACCACAGACACAGAGGAAATTCAGAAAATCATTAGCTATTACTACGAAAATTTATATGCCACAAAGTTGGAAAATGTGAAAGAAATGGACATTTTTTTAGATAAGTACCATATACCAAAGTTGAACCAAGACCAGGTGAACAATCTAAATAGACCTGTCAGTCATGAAGAATTAGAAGCTGTTATTAAAAATCTCTCTACCAAAAAAAGCCAAGGACCAGATGGTTTCAATGCAGAATTCTACCAGAACATCCTGGAAGAGCTAATACCTATACTCCTTAATGTATTTCACAATATAGAAACAGAAGAATCATTGCCAAACTCTTTTTATGAAGCTACAGTTACCCTGATACCAAAACCACACAGAGACACAACCAGGAAAGAGAATTACAGACCAATATCACTCATGAACATTGACGCAAAAATACTCAATAAAATACTGGCAAACAGAATCCAAGAATACATTAGAAAAATTATCCATTATGATCAAGTGGGCTTCATCCCGGAGATGCATGGTTGGTTCAACATAAGCAAATCTATCAATGTAATCCATCAAATAAATAAACTGAAAGATAAAAACCATATGATCATATCATTGGATGTTGAAAAGCATTTGACAAAATTCAACACGCATTTATGATAAAGGTGTTGGAGAGACTGGGGATACAAGGATCATACCTAAATATAATAAAATCAATATACAACAAGCCGTCAGCTAACATCAAATTGAAAGGAGAGAAACTCAAAGCCATTCCACTAAAATCAGGAACACGACAAGGCTGTCCACTCTCTCCATACCTCTTCAATATAGTGCTTGAAGTCCTAGCAATAGCAATAAGAAAACATAAGGGGATCAAGGGGATTTGAACCGAAGCCTTTCTGAAAAGCCATTGACAATGACACTGGGACTTGCTTCCTCTGCATATACTGGATTTTGGCGATCCAGTCTGTTTGGACTCTCACCTTCCCTGGACCTGGAGGGAGGGCGAAGGAACTTGAACTTCCCACAGCGCAGGAAACCCTGACTGCTCTAGGGGAGGGAGAGGGAGGTGGAGAGGGAGTGGGGGGAGTGGAAGGGTGTTGGGAGGAGGGGCTGAAATGGAAACTTTTATAATTTAATAAAAAAAAAGATCCAGCAAAAAGGGTCGAATCATACACCAGGGTTAGGCAGGGACAGAAAGAACACTTTGCTGACTTTGTGCAAAGATTAATTAAGGCTCTGGACATACTTCTTGAATCTATAGCTTTTGAAAATGCAAATACAAAATGTAAAAAGATAATTGGGCCTTTAAGATCTAGATCAGCACCTGTGGAAGAATGGATACAGCATACAATGAATGTTCAGATGTTTAGCTATAATGATGAATCCTGGGTAGGAGAAGCGATTTCCAAGGCTATGAGTAGACATCAAACTACCAGGTGTTTTAATTGTGGTAAATTAGGACATCTGGAAAGTGATTGCAGGCAAAGAAATTATAGGAATAATATCTCCTCTGGGAATGACAAAAGTAGGAGACCTCAGCCTTCAGGTATATGTAGGAGATGCGGTAAAGGCCAACATTGGTCCAACGAATGCAGGTCAGACAACGTGACCCGATACCATTGGGAAACTCCTTGAGGGGCCTCTCACAGGCCCCCAAGCCAAAAGTGGCCCAGTCATTCCCAGTTACAGTGGAAAATGTATCTCACCAAGAAAATTGAAAACTCCAATGTCTGCTATAAAAAGTAATACTGGTCTAAATGATGAATTACATGTGGAGAATGAGTCAAAAAATTCAGTAGGACAGAGTAAACCCATATTTTGGCAGACTTCTATTAACGATAAAAGACCAAAGCTAAGAGTCTGTATAAATGGCGTTTTTATTAAAGGCTTATTAGACACAGGTGCAGATGTAAGTATCATTACTCCAGAATCTTGGTATCCGAATTGGCCTCTTCAAGAGGTAGATGTTGAGTTCCTGGGAATTGGAACCCTATCTCGTGTAAAACAAAGCACAATATGGGTGGAATGCATAGGGCCTGAAGGGCAAATAGGAAGACTAAGGCCATATATAGCCAATATTGCAATAAATTTATGGGGCCATTACCTGCTACAGCAATGGAATACCCAGATTAACATTTCTGTAGTTCCAGGAACTCACAATTTTGGGAAGGATATAATGAGGTATTATGGAAAAAGGTCACCAACCATTCAGGCTGTACAAGAACATACAGCCAATAGCAAACCTTTAGAGGTACCAATAGCCCTACCTTTAAAATGGCTAACTGAGAAGCCAATATGGATCAAGCAGTGGCCTCTAGCTGAAGATAAATTACAGGCTTTGGAACAGCTGGTACAAGAGCAACTAGATGCTAACCATATTGAAGAATCAACCAGCCCTTGGAATTCTCCTGTGTTTGTTGTAAAAAAGAAATCTGGTAAATGGAGAATGGTGACAGATCTAAGAGCTGTCAACAAGGTAATTCAACTTATGGGTCTGCTACAATCTGGAATTCCTTTGCCTTCTCTATTACCAAGAGGATGGCCTCTTATAGTTATTGATTTGAAAGATTGTTTTTTTCACTATACCTTTGCAAGAAAAGAATAGAGAAAAATTTGCCTTCACAGTGCCTACTTATAATAATTCTCAGCCTACTAGGAGATATCAATGGACTATCCTCCCACAGGGGATGCTCAACAGTCCCACATTGTGCCAATATTTTGTTAATAAGTCATTGGAAATAATTCATAAGCAATTCCCCAAGTCCATAATTGGTGCGGGAAAATTATCTGTATTCTGTCCATCA
This sequence comes from Myodes glareolus, assembly GCF_982192425.1. Taxonomy (NCBI): domain Eukaryota; kingdom Metazoa; phylum Chordata; class Mammalia; order Rodentia; family Cricetidae; genus Myodes; species Myodes glareolus. The sequence continues at coordinate 98,454,918 of NC_142032.1, forward strand.
TATTTTAATAAAACACTGATTGGCCAGGCAGGCAGTATAGGCAGGAAAGCCAGACAGGAAGTAGAGGTGGAGCAAAGAGACTGGGAGTATTCTAGGAAGCTCCCTCTGCCAGTTCTGCCCAGACCACTGGAGAGGAAAGATGTAAGCTGCCCCACTGGAAAAGGTACTGAGCCATATGCTAATGTAGATAAAGATAACGGGGTAACATAAGTTATAAGAGCTAACAAGTAGCCTGACCTAATGGGCCAATCAGCTTTATAACTTACAGAGATCTCTGTGTGATTTTCTTTGGGCTTGTCGGTTGTGGGGTACCAGACAGGACAGAAACCCCAACAAGTCAGCCCTTTATGTTACAAATGGCGCCCAATATTTTAATAAAACGTTGATTGGCCAGGCAGGCAGTATAGGCAGGAAAGCCAGACAGGAAGTAGAGGTGGAGCAAAGAGACTGGGAGTATTCTAGGAAGCTCCCTCTACCACTCCTGCGCAGACCACTGAAGAGGCAGCATGTAGCTTGCCCAGCTGAGAAAGGTACGGACCCAAATGGCTAATGTAGAAAAGGATAATGGGGTAACATAAGTTATAAGAGTTAACAAGAAGCCTGATCTAATGGGACAATTAGTTTATAACCTTATGGAGTCCTGTGTGTCATTTCTCTTTGGGATTTGCCAGCTGTGGGGTACCAGGCAGGACGGAAAGCCCAACAAGCCAGCCCCCTCATGCTACATATGGCGCCCAGACGTGGATAACTGAATCCACAGAAAGCTTGAGAAAGTTTGGGAAAGAATAGACTAAAGCATGTTTTCTTGGTAGCAGCAATTTCTCAGGTCTGCTCTGCTTGCTAGAGGCAAGCAAATGCTCTCATCTAAGAGAGGCTTCCTGACTCAGCTTTAGCTGCAAAACTTTGTAGCTCATTAAGAGGTCCTGCCATGAAACACTTAAACAGTGTTGGTGAAAAGCTGAACACATGCTTTTTGGCTTTCAACCATAGTAGGAAAAAAGCTGCACTGTTTTAAATTGCCAGTTTTCTGGGCTGTCCTTCCAGGGCAATCTCTGACTCTTTCAGACAGGCAGTCCAACTGAGTGTGGTCTGTGAGCAGAATGCTGCAGCTTGCTTGATAGCAAGGACCTTGAAACGCCATAGAGTTGCGGCAGTGAACACAGCTCTGGCTGGTATCTCAGCCATGAGCCTGGAAAGCTAAGGAATGGGCTGGATCTAACTATCAAAGCTACAGCTTTAGTCCTACCCATTAAAGACTCGTGTGGTCAGGAAAAGAGAGATATACGGTAAAGAGAGATTCAAAGAGGAAGAAAACTTCTACATGGTTTACAGTGTGTTAAAAATATATGCAGGCTAAAAGTTAAAGTCATTAAAAGTAAAAAAGAAAGAAAGGGAGAAATAGGGTGTGGTGGTACACAGCTTTAATCCCAACACAAGGGAGGCAGAGGTAGATTGACCTCTGTGACTTCAAGGAGCAGAGGCAGATTGACCTCTGTGACCTCAAGGTGTGGTAGTACACGCCATTAATCCCTATGCCTGGGAGGCAGAGACAGACCTCTGTGAGTTTAAGGTGTGGTAGCACATGCCTTTAATCCCAGCACTGGGGAGGTAGAGACAGGCAGATTTCTGTGAGGTCAAGGACAGCTTGGTCTGCAGAGTTATTCCAGGACAAAGATGTATACAGAGAACCTGTCTCAAAAAGCCAAAAGTTAAAAGTAAAAATAAAAGAAATAGAAGTTGAAATAAAGCCACATAAAGATGGAAAATACACAGAGAATCTTGATACTGTATGTTATTGTGCTCTCTTTGAATTGTTTGATTGTTGAGGAAGGAGCAACAGCTGCTAAAAGACTTTATTTATTTATTTATTTATAAATGCTGCTGAACTAACCCAAGATAGGTATTTTGAAAATACCTTGGCTTCAAAACTGAAGTCAAAAGGTATGTTACTTTGGAGAAGAGATTTTGCTTTAGTTTCCACAGAAAATGAGAGGACTCATTCTGAGTTAAGAAAAATCAGCTTTGATCAAGGGAGGCCAACTGAGAAATCTCTGACAGGAACAGATGGCCCAGATGTCTGAGTTCTTCTTCCAGAACAGGTTCAAGACTGCTGCCTGAGATGATCAAGACTCACAGGATACTCCAGTCAGAACTTGATTATAACTCTAAATTTTCTTTAGGTCTCCATAAGATCATCGGCGCCCCCAACCAGCAGGAAGTAGCCTAAAATACTGGGCCCACATTCCCAACAAATGGATTATGGGTATTTTCCTTTGTTTAAAAAAAAAGAACGAAATGGTGCAGGAGAATTATCTGTTTTCTGTCAATCATATTTTAATTAAATGCTGATTGGCCAGGCAGGCAGTATAGGCAGGAAAGCCAGACAGGAAGTAGAAGCAGAGCAAAGAGACTGGGAGTATTCTAGGAAGCTCCCTCTTCCATTCCTGAGCAGACCACCAAAGAGGCAGCATGTAAGTTGCCCAGCTGAGAAAGGTACGGAGCCATGTGGCTAATGTAGATAAGGATAATGGGGTAACATAAGTTATAAGAGTTAACAAGAAGCCTGACCTAATGGGCCAATCAGTTTATAACCTTATGGAGTCCTGTGTGTGTTTCTCTTTGGGATTTGCCGGTTGTGGGGTACTGGGTAGGACGGAAACCCGAACAAGCCAGCCCTCTCATGCTACACATAATTTATCATTACATTGATGACATTTTATTAACTGATTCAAATAAAGATATGTTGAAAAGTATGTTTGAAGAAGTAAAGAAAGTCTTGCCTAGGTGAGAATTACAAATTGCCCCTGAAAAGATTCAAAGAGGAGATTCTATTAATTACCTAGGTTACAGAATAGGGTTAGAGAAAATTTGAATGCAAAAGACACAAATTAGGAGAGACCAGTTACAGACTCTTAATGACTTCCAAAGATTGTTAGGAGACATTTCCAGTCTACGACCAGTTGTGGGGATAACACCTGATTTAATAGTTCATTTAAGAAAAACCTTAGATGGTGATAAAGATTTGAATAGTCCCAGAAAATTGACAGTTGAAGCAGAAAAGGAACTGACAATGATTGAGGAAAAATTACAGGAGGCACATGTGGATAGGGTGGACCCGAATCTTAGTACAATCCTAGTCATACTGCCTTCCAGAATTTCTCCTACAGGGATTTTAATGCAGAGGGAAGATATTATTTTAGAGTGGATATTTATACCTCATAAACCAAGTAAAAATTAAAAACTTATGTGGAAAAAGTCTCTGAATTAATTATAAAAGGTAAACTGAGACTTCGTCGACTAGCAGGTATAGATTCAGCAGAAATTATAGTGCCTTTTACTACTGAGGAAATAAGAAAGTCATGGGAAGATAATGAACCATGGCAAAGAGCTTGTGTTAATTTTTTGGGAGAAATAGCAGCAACTATCCCAAAAGTGATAGACTTAACCTCATAAAGAGAACTTCTCGGATTCTTCCTAGAATTGTATGTGATGCTCCAATAACTGGAGCCCAGACATTTTATATCGATGCAAATAAATCAGGGAAAGCAGGTTATAAATCAGAAGAACTGAGTAAGGTGGAACAAAACCCTTATAATTCTGTCCAGAAGGCAGAATTATATGCCATTCTTATGGTGCTAAGGGATTTTAAAGAACCTCTTAATATTGTTACAGATTCACAATATGCAGAAAGAGTTATCATGCATATTGAAACTGCTGAATTCATACCAGATGACACAGAGTTGACTTCATTGTTTATCCAGGTGCAGTACATAATTAGGAATAGGCTTTGTCCAATGTACATAGCACACATCCAGTCCCATATGGGTCTGCCTGGTCCTCTAGCACAAGGTAACGCTGAAATTGACCAATTATTGATTGGAAGCGTTCTGCAGGCTTCAGAATTTCATAAAAAACATCACGTCAATAGTAAAGGCTTAAAGAAAGAGTTTTCCATTACATGGCAACAAGCTAAGGACATTATAAAGAGATGTCCTACTTGTTCTTTCTATAATCAAACACCGTTGCCTGCAGGGAGTAACCCAGAGGGTACTCAAAGGAATGAAATCTAGCAGATGGATGTGTTCCACTTTATGGAATTTGGTAAATTAAAATATGTACACCACACCATAGACACGTATTCAGGTTTTCAATGGGCAACTGCCCTGAGCTCAGAAAAGGCTGATTCGGTAATCACACATTTATTGGAAGTTATGGCCATCATGGGTATACCTGCACAAATAAAGACAGACAATGGTCCAGCATATGTATCTAAGAAAATGAATTGTTTTTTTGCTTATTATAATATAAAACACATTACAGGTATACCAAATAATCCAACAGGTCAGGCAGTTATAGAAAGATCAAAACGTACTATAAAGAATATGCTGAACAAACAGAAAGGGACGAAAGATACCCCCAGAAATAGATTGCATAATGCTTTATTAACCTTGAATTTTCTTAATGCTAAGGAGAAAGGAACAACAGCAGCAGAGAGGCATTGGATAATGGAAAAAATTTCTGAACTAAACCAACCTGTTTATTTCAAAGTTGTGCTGACCTCTCAATGGAAGCCAGGAGATGTGCTACATTGGGGAAGGGGTTTTGCTCTTGTTTCCACAGGAGAAGAAAAATTATGGATGCCATCAAAATTAATAAAGGTTTGATTTGAAGAGGAGAAACCTCTTAGAAAGGAGAAATGACAGCTCATCTACAATGATGATATTCATACAGGTGGTAAGAAAAACATGTAGAATGAGGGCAGGGTTCTGTTCTTATCTCCAAAGGAAAACACTCATCTTTGAAAAATTCAAGGGACCCTGGATATTTGTATAATGACAGATGAAAAATAATGGCCCAATAGGGACTATTAAGAAAACTGAATAGGTTCTGTAAGTAAAATATACTAAATCATATTTCTAAATTTATAGAGCTGGTTTTGGAGTTGGACTCTGGCTCAGTCCCTCTCTAATTCCAAGCCTGTTGTTAAAAGAAAAACTCAGAGTTTCTGGAGTTTCTGTCTCATGTCAAGAGCTATGATATGGGACAGAAAGAAATGTGAGTTTAGAAAACATCTTTACTTTTCTTCATATCTATCATACCTTTCATTAAATATATCTATCGTGCCTTTCATTGAATATATGTATGTCTGTATATGTCTATATGGTTACTGTTTAAGTTTTCCGCAATGAACAATGAGTTTTTGCTGCAGTGACATTTGAAGTTTCCAGGAAGAAGATGGGGCCCCATAACAACTCCACCTGGTTGATATGATGTCATGATACTGATAGCGCTACTACAAGACCTGTTTTGGGTACCAGCTGCACAAGACGGTTCCAATGTGGTTAGCTGAAATGGTGCACATCTTGTACAACATTCTGGCCAGACCTCCACAAAATACTCAGAGACTATTTGCAATTTTAAAAGACATTGATCTTGAAATTTAACCATAATTTTACTTTCACAGGATCCCCCAGAAAGAACGTCGCCCCCATGACATTTGGAAGTAATTCTAGAGAATGACGTCCCCTTTCCCAGTAAAGTTTGTCCTTGGGTTTAGGGACATCATTTAGGTGTTGGTTGTAATTAGTATTGGCTGAGGGTTGGGGGAGGAATTTTATAAGCACAGGAATCTTAAAAAAATAAAATAAAAAAAGATGGGTAATTGGATTATGGAATAATAAATTTGTACTTGTGAGTTATTGTTTTTTGACAAATATATTGGTATCGATTCTTATATGCTGATACAAAGTTAAAATGTGTTGACTATTGCATGCATGCATGCTTCTACCTCTGTTAAAACATTTTTGTGTATTGATATATGTATATTTACCATATTGCATTGTACACTTTTACCTCTGATTAAGATACTTATATATTGTTTATGTATCGATATATATATATATATATATTTACCATATTGCAATGTATACTTGCACATTGTTTATATTTGGAGGTCATATTGTCCTCATTTATTGCACAGTTGTTTATTATCTAAGTGTTTATGTTAGATAGGTATTGAGAATTATATAGATCAATAGTCACTAAGTTTGTCATTTATAATTAGACTAATCAGGTTCTTTAGATACATAGAGATTATATTCAGTATAGATAGATAATCTTCAACCTCTTCAAAGAGCAGTAGAAAATGGCCTATAATCTAATTCAGAGATCTGTGGTAGTGAGACACAATCGCTCCTGGCAACACTGATCTATTTCCTAGAGAATGTTGAGCACCAAAGACACTCCACCTGGAGTCTTTCTTCTTGCCAGAACTGGCCTTTGGGTAAAGAAATGCCCATACCTCAACTACTGACAGAGTTACAGAATATCTGTAAATGGATAAAACAGGACTGTCATATCCTGCCAAGAAAGGGTAAGATGGTTTTGAAAAGTTTCTTGCCTTTGAAAATGGTATGTCAGTTTTGTCAGGCCTTTGCTAAAGTTGGTTGCTTCAACACTGCAAACGTGACTTTGGGTGTTTGCCCAGGTATCCAGTTGTCTCTGTGATTTGTTACATGTTCTGGAAGTTGTTTGATTGCACTTCCTAATTACTCAGGTAACATTATTTCCCTTCTCAGATCTTTGATGGGATTGAAGATTATATAAATGTAGTTACTTTTCTCTCATGACTTGGCCAAGTTATTTGTTGTACAAGATTTAAGCTAGTTAGAATAGGATATTTGTATTTATTGTATATAATTTTGTAGGTTTGTACTTATTGTATATAATTTTATAGTAGGCTTAGAACTCTCTTACTTAAACAAAAGGGGGAGATGCTGTGGGAGTTCCTTCCTCTCCTTCTGTCAATAGCTGCTGAGAGACCAGCCCATTGGGGCATGGTCTCTCTCTCTCTCTTTAAAAAAGCAGTGGCTGTCATCCACTCTTTCTCTGGTTTCCGACTCTGCTTCCGGCTCCTAGACTCCTTTCCTGTTCGCACAGAGGGACTGTTGTCTGGGATGGTAATCTGTAAGTTTTCTCTCCTTTGAATAAATAACCATTCTATTAATCATAATTCCAAACTGGTGTGGGACTGTTTGTGACTTATGTCTTCAAACACAGGACTTAAATCAGTAAAACAGAACAAAATAAAACTTCAAAGGATCAGTGAATCAAAGAGATTTTTTAAGAAAATCAACAAGATAGCTGAAGTCTTACATAAACAAATTAAAAGGCAAAGAAGTACTGCACAAATAAAAAACAGAAATGAAAAAACATAGGATATAGTAAGAGACACCAAGACAGTCCAAATGATCATTAGGTCATACTTATAAAACATATACTCCACAAAATTGGAAAATCTTAATTTTCCCCTTACTCTGTGTCCTGTCCAGCATAAGCTATCATTGTTGTTTTTGATCTTAGCCATTCTTACAGGTGTAAAATGGAACCTCAGAGTGGGTTTTTTTGCATTTCCCTGATGGCTAAGGATGTTGAACTTTTCGTTACATGTCTTTCAACCATTTGAAATTCCTATACTGAGAATTCTATGTTTAGTTCTGTACCCCATTTTAATTGGATTATTTGATATTTTGATGTCTAATTACTTGAGTTCTTTATATTTTTTGAAAATAAGTCCTATATCTGATGAGAGCTTGGTAGAAATCTTTTCCCATTCAGTAGGCTGCCTTTTTGTCTTACTAACTGTGTCCTTTGCTTTACAAAAGCTTCTCATTTCAGGAGGTCCCATTTATTTATGGTTGTTCTCAGTGTCTGTGGTACTGGGGTTATGTTTATGAAGTGATCTCCTGTATCCATGCATTGACGTCTACTTGCCACTTTCTCTTCTGTCAGGATCTGGTATGGGAGAATTATCTGTATTCTGTCAATCATGTATTTTAATAAAACGCTGTTTGACCAGGCAGGCAGTATAGGCAGGAAAGCCAGACAGGAAGTAGGAGTAGAGCAAAGAGACTGGGAGTATTCTGGGAAGCAGGAAGCTCTCTCCACTAAAAAGCTCAAGACCACCAAAAAAGCAACATGTGAGCTGATAGCTGAAAAAGGTACCAAGCCATATGGCTAACATACATGAGAATAATGGGTTACTATAAGCTATAAGAGTTAACAAGAAGCCAGAGCTGATGGGCGCCAATCAGTTTATAACTTATGGAGTCCTTTGTGTGATTTTCTTTGGGACTTGCCGGTTTTGGGGTACCTGGCAGGACAGAAACCTCAACAAGCCGGACCTCATGTTACAAGGATCAGTGTGGCCAGATTTACATTGAGGTATTTAATCCATTTGAACTTGAGTTTTGTGCATGAAGATAGGTATGGATCTATTTGCCTTCTTCTACATACCGACACCCAGTTATGCAAGCACCATTTGTTGAACATGCTTTCTTTTCTCTATTGTATAATTTTAGCTTCTTTGTCAAAAATCAGGAGTTCATAGGTATGTGGATTAATATCCAGTTCTTTGATTCAATTCCATTGGTCAACATTTCTGTTTTTATGCTAAAACTAAGCTGTTTTCATTACTGTAGCTCTATAATAGAACTTGATATCAACAATGGTGCTACCTCTGAAATTCCTTTATTGTACAGGATTGTATTGGCTGTCCTGAGTTTTTGATTTTTCCATATGAAGGTGTCTGTTGTTTTTTCAAGGTTTGTGAAAAATTATGTTGGGATTTTGATGAGGATTGCATTGAATCTAAAGATTGTTTTGGGTAGGATTGCCATTTTTGTTATGTTGATCCTACCTATTGAAGAGCATGGAAGATCTTTCAATTTTCTGGTATCTTCTTCAGTTTTTTTCTTCAAAAATTTACAGTTCTTGATGAACAGCCCTTTCACTTCTTTGATTAGTGTTACCCCAAGGTATTTTATGTTACTTTTGGTTAATGTGAAGGGCAAGTTTTCTCTGGTTTCTCTCTTAGTTCCTGTATTATTTGTATATAGGAGGGCTACTGATCTTTTTGAGTTAATCTAGTATCCTGCCACATTACTGAAGGTGTTTGTTTATGTTTATGTATATTATATCATCTGTGAATAGCAAAACTTTGACTTCTTCCTTTCCAATTTGTATCCCCTTGATCTTTCATTGTCTTATTGCTCTAGCTTTAACTTCAAGAATTATGATGAATATATATAAAGCTCCTGCTGCAGGGTCTTCTGTGTTCTACTCGACCCTGTCTTGCCCCCACAGTCACCCTTTTTTCTCCTGTGTTCTTGGACTATCAGTTATCTTTGTGTCTGTGCTGAGCAGTTGCATCCAGAGGAGTAACTGTGTGTTATCTGGGGGACGGTCTGTCCCAGAAGAGAGCACAGCCCTCCCCCCAGCTCCTGTTGCAGGGTCTTCTGTGTTCCACTTGACCCTACCCTGCCCCCACATCTGCCCTTTTGTCTCCTGTGTCCTTTGAATAACAGCTATACCTATTTCAGTGCTGAGAAGTTCCATCCAGAGGGGTGAGTGTATGCTATCCTGGGTGTACTGTCCCGGAAGAGAGCACATCCCCCCACCAGCTCCTGCTGCAGGGTCTTCTGTGTTCCACTCGACCCAGTTCTCCCCCAACGTTCGCCCTTTTGTCTGCAGTGTCCTTGGACTACCAGCTATCCCTGTGTCTCTGCTGAGGAGTTCCATTCAGAGGGTGCTGAGGAGTTCCATCTAGAGGGACAGGAACAGTTCCTGCTTCTGCACTAAAGAGATCCACCCAGAGAGTCAGTCACAGCAAAGACTGATCCAAGACACCAAGACTCTTCTGGTTCCATTTGAAAGAAGAGATGGGCAGGCACCAATGCAAGAATTCCTCCAACAACCTGAAAGGCAACAAGACATCATCAGAATCCAGGGATCATGAAACTAGAAGAATTGAACACCCCACTCAAGAAGAAATAGAAGAAATCTACTCTAAGTGGAACTATATGAAAATAATAGAGGAACTTAAACAGGAGGTGAAAAACTGCCATAAAGAAATGGAGATAACAAACAAAAAAGTAGATGAAATGAATAAATCTCTCAAAGATACCAAGAAAAACAAGAAAACCAAGAAAAAGCAATCAAACAGGTAAGGGAAACAGTTCAAGACTTGAAAAATGAAATGGAGGTAATGAAGAAAACACAAACCGAGGGAAGACTGGATATGGAAAATCTGGATAAATGAATAGGAACTGCAAAGACAAGTTTTACCAACAGAATATAAGAGATAGAAGAAAGAATCTCACACTGAAGATACTGTAGAGGAAATGAACTCACTGATTAAAGGACAAAACAAATCCAACAAATTCTTAACACAAAACATTCAGGAAATCTAGTACACCGTGAAAAGTCCAAACCTAAGAATAATAGGTGTAGAAGAAGGAGAAGATTTACAGTTCAAAGGCCCAGAAAATATATTCACCAAAATTATTAAATAAACTTTTCCCAATCTAAAGAAGGATATTCCTATGAAGATACAAGAATCATACAGAACACCAAGTAGACTGGACCAAATAAAAAACATCCCCTTGCCATATAATAATAAAAACATAAAACATACAGAATAAAGAAAAAATATTAAGAGCTGCAAGGGGAAAAGGTCAAGTAACATAGAAAGGGAAACATATCACTCTAGTAGTGGGTGATTTCAGCACTCCTCTCTCACCAATGGACAGGTAAACAAGACAGAAACTTAACAGATAAATAAGAGAACTAACAGATGCAATGAACCAAGTGGACCTAACAAACATCTATAGAACATTCCACTCAAACAGAAAAGAATATGCCTTCTTCTCACCATCTCATGGAACCTTCTCAAAAATTGATCACATTAATTGGTAACAAAGTAAACACCCATAGATATAAAGAAATTGTAGTAATTACCTGTGTACTATTGGATCACCATGGAATAAAGTTAGAATTCAACAACAATTCTACTCACAGAAAGCCTACAAACTCATGGAAACTGAACAGTAAACTACTGAACCATCCCTGGGTCAAGGAAGAAATAAAGAGAGAAATTAAAGTCTTCTTTGAATTCAACGAAAGTAAAGACACAACATACCCATACCTATGGGACACTATGAAAGCAGTGGTAAGAGGAAGTTCATAGCACTAAGTGCCCACATAAACAAAACAGAGAAAGCACACATTAGGGACTTAAGAGCATACCTGAAAGCTCTAGAGAAAAAGAAACAGACTCACCCAGGAGGAGTAGAAGAGTGAAAATGATGAAACTGAGGGCTGAAATCAACAAAATTGAATCAGAGAAAACAATCCAAAGAATCAATGAACTAAAAAGCTGGTTCCTCTAGAAAATCAACAAGATTGACAAACCCCATCCAAACTAATCAAAGGACAGAGAGAGAACACACAAATTAACAAGATCAGAAATGAAAAGAGGGATATAACCACAGACACAGAGGAAATTCAGAGAATCATTAGATCTTACTACAAAAGCATGTATGCCACAAAATTGGAAAATGTGGAAGAAATGGACACTTTTTTAGATAAATACCATAGACTAAAATTAAGTAAAGACCAGGTGAGCAGTTTAAATAGACCTGTAAGTCATGAGGAAATAGAAGCTGTCATCAGAAACCTCCATACCAATAAAAGCCCTGGACCAGATGGTTTCAATGCAGAATTCTATCAGAACTTCCAAGTAGAGCTAATACCTATAGTTCTTTTATGAAGCTACAGTCATCTTGATACCAAAACAACACAAAAACTTAACCAAGAAAGAGAACTACAGGCTAATCTCACTCATGAACATTGATGCAAAAATTCTCAATAAAATACTGGCAAACAGAATCCAAGAACACATCTAAAAATTTATACATTATGATCATAAAGGCTTCATCCCAGAAAGGCAGGACTGGTTCAACATATGAAAATCTATCAATGTAATCCATCATATAAATAAATTGAAGGAAAAAACCATATGATCATTACATTAGATGCTGTAAAAGCATTTGACAAAATTCAACACCCCTTTATGATAAAGGTCTTGGAGAGATTAGGAATGCAAGGTTCATTTCTAAATATAATAAAGGCAAAATACAACAAGCCAACAGCTAACATTAAAGTAAATGGAGAGAAACTCAAAACCATCCCACTAAAATCCGGAAAATGACAAGGCTGCCCACTCTCTCATTACCTCTTCAATATAGTGCTTGAAGTTCTACAAATAGCAATAAGACAGCATAAAGAGATCAAGGGGATTCGAATTGGAAAGGAAGAAGTCAAACTTTCATTATTTGCAGATGATATGATAGTGTCCATAAGCGACCCCAAAAACTCTACCAGAGAAGCCCTACAGTTGATCAACACTTTTAGTTCTGTGGCAAGACACAAGATCAACTCCAAAAAATCAGTTGCCCTCCTATACACAAAGAACAAAGTTACAGAGAGGGAAATCAGAGAAATATCATCTTTCACAATAGTCACAAATAGCATAAAGTATCCTGGGGTAACTCTAACCAAGGAAGTGAAAGATCTACTTGACAAGAACTATAAGGTTTTAAAGAAAGAAATTGAAGACGATACCAGAAAATGGAAGAATCTCCCATGCTCTTGGATTGGGAGGATCAACATAGTAAAAATGGCAATTCTACCAAAAGCAATCTATAGATTCAATGCAATCCCCATCAAAATCGCAGCGAAATTTGACACAGACCTTGAGAAAACAATAATAAATTTTATATGGAAAAACAAAAAACTCAGGATAGCCAAAACAATCCTATACAATAAGAGTACTTCTGGAGGTATTATCATCCCTGACTTCAAACTCTATTACAGAGTTACAGTAATGAAAACTGCTTGGTATTGGCACAAAAACAGAGATGTTAACAAATGGAATCAAATCGAAGACCCAGATATTAATCCACAAACCTATGAACACCTGATTTTTGACACAGGAGCTAAAACTAAACAATGGAAGAAAGAAAGCATCTTTAACAAATGGTGCTGGCATAACTGTATGTCAACCTGTAGAAGAATGAAAGTAGATTCATATCTATCACCATGCACAAAACTCAAGTCCAAATGGATTTAAGACCTCAATATTAATCTGACCACATTGAACATGATAGAAGAGAAAGTGGGAAGTAGTACTACAAGACATGGGCACAGGAGACCACTTTCTAGGTAGAACCCTAGTAGCACAGACAATAAGAGCAACAATGAATAAATGGGACTTCCTGAAACAGAGAAGCTTCTGTAAAGCAAAGGACACTGTCATTAAGACACAAAGGCAACCTACTGATTGGGAGAAGATCTTCACCAACCCCTCATCAGACAAAAGTCTGATCTCCAAATTATACAAAGAACTCAAGAAACTAGACACTAAAACTCAAATTAACCCAATTTAAAAATGGGGTACTGAACTGAACAGAGAATTCTCAACAGAAGAAGTCTGAATGGCCAAAAGACACTTAAGGTCACTCTAACCTCCTTATCGATCAGGAAATGCAAGTCAAAACAACTTTGAGATACCATCTTACACTTGTCAGAATAGCCAAAATCAAAAACACAAATGATAGCCTATGCTGGAGAGAATGTGGAGTAAGGGGAACACTCATCCATTGTTGGTGGGAATGCAAACTTGTACAGCCACTGTGGAAATCAGTGTGGTGGTTTCTCTGGAAACTGGGAGTCAACCTACCTCAGGACCCAGCAATTTCACTCTTGGTAATATACCCAAGAGATGCCATATCATACTACAAAAGCATTTGTTCAACTATGTTCATAGCAGCACTATTTGTAATAGCCAGAACCTGGAAACAACCTAGGTGTCCCTCAATAGAAGAATGGTTAAAGAAGGTGTGGAACATATACACATTGGTGTTTTACTCAGTGGTAAAATCAATGACATCCTGAATTTTGATGCAAATCGATGGAAGTAGAAAATGCTTTACTGAGTAAGGTAGCCCAGCCCCCAAAAGAAGAATATGGTATGTACTCACTCATAAGTGGATTCTAGCCATAATTAAAGGACATTGAGCCTATAATTAGTGATCCTAGAGAAGCTAAATAAGAAAGTGAACCTGAAGAAAATCATATAGTTATCCTCCTCGATATTGGAAGTAGACAAGATTGGCAGGCAAATTGGGTGCACGGGAGTGTGGGGGGCGGGTGGATGTAAGGGGAGATGGTTAGGAAGAGGGGAGAGGGGAGTATTGGGGATGGCTTGGGGGAATGGGAGGGGGAGGGAGGAAGGATGGTTATGGGAGCAGGGAACTAAATATCACAATTAAGGAAGCCATTTTATGGTTTGCAAGAGACTTGTCTCTACAGGGGTTTCCAGTTCCAAGGAGAGGTCCCCAGATTGTTCCTTGGGCAGCAGAGGAGAGAGTGCCTGCACTGGCCTTGTCCCATAGACACACTGATGAATATTTTGTATATCACCATAGAACCGTCATCTGGCGATGGATGGAGATAGAGACAGAGACCCACATTGGAGTACTGGACTTAGCTCCTTAGGTCCAAATGAGGAGCAAAAGGAGTAAGAACATGAGCAAGGAAGTCAGGATCACGAGGGGTGCATCCACCCACTGAGATGGTGGGACTGATCTAATGGGAGCTCACCAAGGCCAGCTGGACTGGGAGTGATGGAGCATGTGATCAAACTGGACACTCTGAATGTGGCTGGCCATGAGGGCTGATTGAGAAGACAAGGACAATGGAACTGGGTTTTCATTCTGCTGCATGGACTGACTTTGTGGGAGCCTGGTTTGTTTAGATGCTCACCTTTATAGACTTGGATGGAGAGGGGAGGACCTTGGACTTCCCATGGGGCAGGGAACCCTGACTGCTCTTAAGATTAGAGAGGGAGGGAGAAGTGGGGAGGGGGAGGGAAAAGGGAGGCGGGGAGGAGGTGGACATTTTAAATAAATAAATAAATAAACAAACAAACAAATAAATAAATAAATAATTCTCTTGCTCTTCATGTTTGATATGTGGTAAGTATCCTGAAAATTGTCCAATCGTTTACATTTTTCAATTTTGGGAAGTATAGGTTTTTTTAGTATGACCTAATGATTCTCTGGATTTTCTCAATATCTGTTGTTATGCCCCCCTTTTCATTTCTGATTTTGTTAATTTGGATGTTCTTCTCTGCTTTTTGATTAGTTTAGATAATGGTTTGCCTATCTTGATGTTTTTCTCAAAGAACCAGCTTTTGTTTCATTAATGCATATTCTTACAATTATTCTTTTGAACTCTTTGTCTAAGATTTCATTGAATACACGCTCTTTGCCATAGGTTATCATGGAGTTAGTTATTTTTTATAACCTCTATAGACTCTTTAATTTTTTTGATATCTCAAACTTTCAAGTGTCTTTGGAAATTTCATCTCTGGAATTAGTGCCTTGTGTCTGCATAGCAAAATTATCCATGTGTTTTAGTTTTAGTTTTACAGTGTCCAAGCATGACTAGAATAGGTTGATGAACAAAATTAAGAGCACTACTCTTTGCATGTTTGAGAATAAATGTGCATAAATGTGGTTTTTTAAAAAAATTAAAACTTTACCATACTGTCCCAAAATATTCATTATAACTGAGGAAATGAGGGAAGGGAAGGGTCCAGAGGTAGGAGGCCATAAGACATGGAAGCAGAGGTACAGCAGGTAGAGAAGTTATACAAAGAAACACCATCTGAATAGTCCTCAAACCTAGTCTCACTTTTTACATATAATGGTCACCCCCTAATCTCCACACACCAAATTAAGTTGGTTTTTGGGGGGGTGACTTTGTGTGTGTTTCTGATATGAAATCACATTTTGTACAGCTGAAATGAGACTATTTCAATGTGTGTGCATACTACTTAATTAATTAAAATTTTCAGTTTGCTTTGAAAAATAAAACTAGGTAACAGGATAAAAGACCACTTTTACCTATCATTCTACTGAAGTTAAATTCTCCTTGAATTGAAAAATCCAGGACTATAGTGGTATATTATTTGTGTTTTAATAAACAATTTTGTCAGAAGGTCAGTGCTAAGCAACCACACTAGTCAGCCATCCAGGCCCAGCAGTGATTGCATACACCTTTAATCCCAGCAGCCAAAATGGTTAGCTACAGAAGCACAGCAGTGATGGTGCACACCTTTAATCATAGATTTTAATCATAGATTTTATGAGGCAACAGTTACCCTAATACCCAAACCACATAAAGACCTAACAAAGGAAAAGAATGATAAACCAATTTCTCTTATAAACATACATGTAAAAATGCTCAGGATAAAACTTGCAAACCAGATTAAACTCTGCAAATAACCAGATTCAACAGCATATCATCCACCATGGTCATCTGGATACATCTCTGAAATGCAAGGATGGGTCAACAACTGAAGGAGGTCAAGGGGTTATAAACTGAATAGGAAGAAGTCAAGTTTATTGCAGATGTTACAGTAGTTTACATAAGTGACCCTAAAAATTGTATCAAGGAAACTCTACAACTGATAAACACTTTCAACAATGTAGTTGGATACAAAATTAATGCACAAACATCAGTAGTTCTCTACATACAAATGACAAACTGAGAATGAATCCAGAATAATAGCATCTTTTACAGTCTCAAATCATATAGAATATCTTGAGGTAACTCTAACCAATAAATAAAAGTTATATATGATAAAAACTTTAAGATATTGGAGAAAATAACTGAAGAATATATCGGAAGATGGAAAGATCTCACTTGTTCTTGGATTGATAGGATTAACATATAAAACATGGCCATCCTACTAAAAGCAATTTACTAATTCAATGCAATCCCCATCAGAATTCTAAGACAATTCTTCACAGACCTTGAAAGGAAAAAACTTTAGAAAGTATCACTAAAAACCATTCCCAGTTTCAACATGTACTACAAAACCATAATAATTTTAAAATGCAGAATGGAATTAACATATAAACAGATATTCTGCTAAGGGAATTGGATTGATGACAGATAAAAATTTATACAGCTACTGATATCTGATTTTTTGTAAAGAAGGTAGGAACACACACTTGAAAATAATGCCATATTCTTCAAATGGTGCTGATCAAATTTGTTGACTAAATGTAAAAAAATCTAAATAAATACATGATTATCACCTTGCACCAAGATCAACTTTAAATGGATCAAATACCTCAATATAAAGCCAGATACACTCAACCTGATAAAGTGGGGAATAGTCTTGAGTACATTGGCACAGACGACAACTTCCTGAACATAAAACCATTATAACAGGCAGTAAGATCAATAATTAATTAATAAGACCTCATGAACCGGAAAACCTTCCACAAGGCAAAGGACACTGTCATTCAGACAGGGCAGTAGCCTACAGAATTGAAAAATACTTTCACCAACTACATATCTGATAGAAAGAGGATTAATATCCAGAATATATTTAGCATTCCAGAAACTAGATATTAAGAAAACAAATAACTCAAGTAAAATTTGGGTATAGTTCTAAATTGAGAATTCTCAATAAAGGAAAATCAAATGGCTGAGTAACACTTATAGAAGTGTCCAACATCCTTAGCCATCAGGGTAATGCAAAGCACAACCACCCTTAGATATAAACCCAAGCTCTATCTACCACAAGAAACCTTGCTCAGTCATATTCATTGCTGCATTATATATATATATACATATATATATATATATATATGTATGTATGTATATATATATATATATATATATATATATATATATATATATATATCAGCCAGAAACTGGAAACTGGATGTTTGGCAACAGAAAAATGGGTAAAGAAAATGGGGGACATTAACACAATGGATTATTCCTCAGCAATTAAAAAATGAGATCATGAAATTTTCAAGCAAATAAGTAGAACTTGAAAAAATCACACTGAGTAAGATATCCCAGAGGTAGAGGGAAAACTATGGTATACATTGACTTATATTTGGATATTGGTTGTTAAATCAGTGATAACCAAACTACAATTCATTGCACCACAGAGAGTAAGGATACAGTAAAGAATTAAGGGTACAGATAGTTCTTGGTTGTAAAGACACAGAGTAGATACTTGTGGATAGATGTGCTTGGGAACTAGGGCAGGAGACCCAAGCAGGGAAGAGGAGAGAAGCAAATGAAGAACACTATAGGGAGAAAGACAACAAAAACTTAATGGTCACTTGAGGGATGGTATGGAAATCTGATACAGCAGAAGTTTCTAAAATATATACTTCCATGAAGGTGATATAAATGAAATTGCACAATAATAACAGAGACAAAGTTCCAACTAGGTATCTCTTGCAACCCAAAGAAACTCCTAGTACCAGTGAAAGACCACCGAATTGGGTGTCCTCCCTCTGGTGCCCTCCGTGCCCAATAACAGAGTCCAGACCACTGGATGCAAAAACAAGAAGCACTTATTGCTCACATGGGCGCCCGCGAACGCTACAGCCTTCGAGTGACTGAGCGTACTGGGCTCGTTTTTCTCCTCAGTAGGGGCCCATCTGGCCTCAGATATCCTGTTTTTCTTTTCAGTAGGAGCCCATCTGGCCTCAGGGTGATTATGTTGGTCTGGGAACAGTTTGACCTGGTTTGGACTATAGCTGTAATGGAAATTCTCCGAGGCGGGCGGGCGGGGGTCTTTCACTAGAATTAGATGATATCTAATTGAACTGTTGGCCAAAGGGATACTGTGGGAATCCCCCCAAAAAACAAGTTGTTTTTAAGACTCTAAGTTATTCTCCACAAATTGACAGCAAGGTTGCCTTGTTGAAGACAACTCATTGAACATAGAAAAGTCAAGCTGGTGCCTACATAGAGCCCTCAACCCTACAACATTCTATTGAAGTTGGTATAGGAAGGTAATTGGCAAGTTACCACGTACATCCACAAACCCTTTGAACCCAGTGATGACCACTCACATGCAGCTGATAGTCAATTTAATGTCTTTATTTCAGCCAGCGGGAATCATATCCAAATATTCAGAGACCTAGGTATGGCTCAGAATGTCCAGAACATGTAGTTATGAAAGCAAGACTAAGTCATGGCATTTCTCTCATCACTTTCATAGAGTAATAGGTAGGTTTCATGTAAATAAGCAATCTGACTTTAGCTAGGATAAGCTGTCAGCTGTAGGAGGTTATGCACAAGCAGGCTAGGACATACTAAACTTTAATTCCTACAAAAAGTTGGATAATTATCCATGGGATTCTCAATCAGGGAGATTAAATTCTAGTTAAACTTTGAATGGTTTCAGAAAGAATGCAAGATGGAGGAACCTTTGCCTTGCCTTGCCCTGGCCTACAGGGACCTAGGATAAATCTAAATATTGGTAGTTTAAAAAATACATAGTGAAAAAATGGTTTGAAATGGCATGTTGTTATCTCATAGATCACTGCCTTCCTTAGCAATCATCATAGAAGCTTCTTCCTGCTAAAGATGGGAACAAATACAAAGAAAAACAGCCAGCCATTGTTCAAAGGGCAAGACCTTGGATCATTCAGCTTTTAATAACTGGTCTCCTTGGAATTCCTCCTCTAAGTGCTCTAGAAACACCATAAAAGAGGACTTAGGAAGAGTGTAAAAACCAGAGGTGATGGAAGACACCAAAACAACCAAGAATTTCTAAATCGCTCGTGTGAACACATGAAGACTCAGGCAGTACCTTCTGAGTATGTATTATGGCTTCCAGTTTAGTGTTTTTATGGAATTTCGGGGTATGTGAACCATGGGTCTCTGATTGTTTTGCCATCTCCTGGTCTTTTTAAAAATTCTCTTTGTCTTTCCTGTCCAAATCTGAAATGATAGCTTCTGTTTTGTCCTACTATATTTTATTTTGTCAATCTTTATTATTATCCATTAGAAGTCTAATATTTTCTAATGAGATACAGGAAGGAATAAACCCAGATGGGCTGGAAAATGAAAAGGAACTGTCTTGAGCCTCTCTCTCTCTCTCTCTCTCTCTCTCTCTCTCTCTCTCTCTCTCTGTCTCTCTCTCTCTCTCTTTCCCTGTGTGTGTGTGTGTGTGTGTGTGTGTGTGTGTGTGTGTGTGTGTGTGTCTTTCTGTGTGTGTTTGTGTCCCCTAATCAGGGCATATTATGTGAAAAGACTCTATTTTCAATAAAAAGAAAAAATACTTGAACAAATTTTTAAATTTTGAAGCTTAGAATTTTCATTGGCTCAGAAATCAAAGCAAACATACTTAAATTTATGGTTCAAAAACGGAGTTTTGCAATTCATGAACAAGTAGTAGCTCTCTATTCATTTAGATGCTTCTTCATTTCTCTTTGCAGTATTTACAGTAGAACGATGTCCAAAAGTAGGCTTATTCATATCCTTAATCTATGACAAAACTGCCCAGAAATATCAGCAAAAGACAGTGTTTTCGGTAAATGGTGCCTAAAACAATAGGTAACTGAAATGTACAATAGAGGATTTGTCATTTATCACCTCATACAAATGCAAATATTAAATAAAATTAGATCACAGAAACTTTTTGTGAGAAGAATTATAGATTTCTTAGAAAATCATGTCAAAAGAGAGCAAGAGGTGTTTAATAAACTAATTTATTAATTGGTAGATTAAAATTAAACAATGAAATCATTAGATTTAAATAGATGTAGAGAACTAAATAGATTTTATTAAAACATGAAAATTGTTATGGTGAGAAAAATAGCTAAGAAAAGAAAATTTCAAGCTACAGAGCAATAGAATGTTTTTCATGAAGGTGTCTAGCCAAAGATTTAAGGAAATCTGGAATAAAAAAGTATAAAAACAGCCAATAAAAAACTGGTATAATATTTTAAAATATTTCATAAGAGAAGGATGTTAAAAATTAATAAGAGCAGTGGGTGGACCAACCCCTCGACAGTGTGCCTGTTCTAATGGGAAATCACCAAATTCAGCTGGACGGGGACTGAATGAGCATGCGACCAAACCAGACTCTCTGAATGTGGCTGAAATGGGGAGCTGATTGAGAAGCCATTGATAAAGATCCTTCATCTGGCAATGGACAGAAATAGAGACAGAGACCCACATTGGAGCACTGGTCTGAGCTCCCAAGGCCCAGATGAGGAGCAGAAGGAGGGAAAACATGATCAAGGAAGTCAGGACTATGAGGGATGTGTCCACCCACGGAGACAGTTGGACTGATATAATGGGAGCTCGCCAAGGTCAGCGGGAAAGGGACTGAACAAGCATGTGATCAAATCAGACTTTCTGAATGTGGCTGACAATGAGGGTGGACTGGGAAGCCAATGATAATGGCACCGGATATTGATTCTACTCCATGTACTGGCTTTTTGGGAGCCTAGTCTGTTTGGATGCACACCTTCCTAGACCTGGATGGAAGAGGGGCCTTGGACATTCCACAGGGCAGGGCCCCCTAACTTCTCATAGGATGAGAGAGCGAGGGGGCTGGAGGAGTGGAAGGGAAATGGCATGCTGAATGAGCATGCAACCAAACCAGACTCTCTGAATGTGGCTGAAATGGGGAGCTGATTGAGAAGCCGTTGATAAAGATCCTTCATCTGGGTTGGGAGGAGGTGGAAATTTTTAACAAATAAATAAATAAATAAAAATTTTTAAAAAATTAATAAGAGCATGAAAATTCATTTAACATGGCCCCACAGTGACCCAAATTTAAACACAGTGTAATATCATATCAAGTTCATTCAAACAACTACCAGTATAAGCGATGACCATGGCACAAGATCAATTCACATACATTGTGAGGATGACAAGCGTTTCTGTCACTTAAGAAAACACCATGTCTCTACTTAAAGGTAAATTTCTGTAGTCAGAGGCTGCTTGTTCACTCCCAACTGCCCAGACCGAAAATAATCACATAGAAACTGTATTAATTAAAAAAATTGCTTGTTCTATTAGCTCAGGCTACTTATTAACTAATTCTTACATCTTAAATTAACATATTTCTATTGTGCTGTGTATTGCCACGAAGCCTGAGGATTAACCTGTAACATTCTGGCATCTGTCTCCTTCGACAGATACATGATGCCTCACTGACTTTGCCTACTCTCTCTCCGTATCAAATTTCCTGCCTGGCTATATTCTGCCCTGCTGTAGGCTCAAAGCAGCTTTTTAATTAATCAATAGTAACAAAACATGTTCACACCATACAGAGGGGAATTCCACATCAAACTTCCATTTACCATGTCATCCTAGATAACCCCTCGATATCTTTTTAGATGATATCTACATATTCAAAAACAAAAGCAGAACTCACAAAATATTTTGTAGAAAGGAGAAATTAAACTTACTAGGAAGAAGAATTTATTCAAGATTTTTTTTGAGAAAAAATGTTCAGTCATGTTCTTTGCTTCTCTATTCATAATAGTTAATAAGAAGATCATTGCAAATATCCTCAACTAATGAATATATGATGAAAATGGAGTTCATATACACTATGGAATATATTCAACTAAAGAAAAATGAAACCACAAAATATGGAGGTGAATTAATAGAACTAGAAAAGATCATATTGAATGAGGTAATCCTGACCCAGAAAGGCAATGTCACATGTGCTTTCCCATGTGAGACTCCTAGATCCAAATCTTCAGATGTGAGATTATCCTAAGGTAATTACAGAATCCAGGAAAGTTAAACAGATCTATTGTCATGAAAAATGTCTGGTGAGCAACACAGTCGGGGAATAGCAAAGTAAATATGGTTGATCAGGTAAATAGATAAAGAACTCTTAAGGGATTGGGAAAGGAATAAACATAGAAGAAGTAGAGGGAGATAAAGGGGAATAGCAGGTTACAAATGATATCATGGGAGAAATGGGGGAAATAGAGGGTTTTCTAGAAAGAGAAAAAGAGGTAAATACAGAAGAAAGAGAGAGGGGTAAAATAACAGGGATGACGTCTGTAAAAGTCATAAAGAATCATACTACTCACTATTTAAGAAAAACCCTATAGTACATGTAATTCTTTTCATCAATACTCATGTATAGTTTTAATAAACTTTTCTAACCTGGACTGATAATGTTCTCTTCAAAAATCAAAAACTACCTAACAAAATCCCCAGAACCAAGCAGAAATGCTGTCTTTTACCTCATTGGACAAAATTATCCATAGATTCTCAAACATACAGACTATTACTATTTCCATGATTTCCCTCCTGAGATGAACTTACCCAAAGTAAAATCACTATGGCTGAACATACACACCATGTACTTAGAAACAGGGCCCATCTGGTTCATATCTTGAACTGTCATGATTGTACCCTCCCTGAGGACTAGTTTTCATTTACCAGAAGTCATAATGAAGGCATCCAATGGAAGGAGTCAACCAATTGTCCTACCCACTTGTGATATCTATGGACAACATCAACAACCATCATGGTACAATAACCCTGAGTGTTGTAGTGATATGCATACCTGGGCAGTAACCACAGTTCTCTAATTGGACTTAAGATCTACTCAACAAGAGGGAAACCATGACTCTTTATAGAAATCTAGCTAATAAGTCAGTGCTTGTGAAGTCATGTCTATTTGAGGAGAGCCCTCAACTACTAGTTTACTAAAACAGCTTAATACATAGAAACAATTTAAACATTTTCCCGTATTCCAACAGCTAATAACTTCCTCACCCCTCATCAAGGAACTTTCTCTTTGCATCAGATACAAATCAACACAGAACACCCACCATCAATCAAAATGCAAAGTTGTGGGGCCTAGTCCCAAGTGATACATCTACAAAACATTTCCAAACTTGAGGCTCAAAGAACGTTGTAGAAGTGGAGTTAGAAAGATTGTGAAAACTGAGAGTTAGAGTTTGCTTTGAGATTGTTTCTTCCATAACGTCAAAAGTTATACCCATAAAGTCACACCAATATGACTGCCTAAGCATGAGCTAAGAACAAAACCAATAGACATGTCAAGTGAACAAGGAAAAGCTGATGAGACGTCAGCCCTAAAATTATAGGCAAATAACGAATACTGAGAGAGGTAGAAATATTCTTTTGTGTGGAAGAACACATCAATTGGTTATCCACAACCAATTTTGGATTAGTCAGCCCTAAAAACATATATACAAATAATATTATATGAACTAAACATGTTATATTTAGAAACATATACATGCACAAATACACATATGTTATGTAACCAAGATATCAGCAATATGATAAGAAAAATGGAATGTTAAAAAATAGGGAAGTTGTTCAAAGGGTTAGAATATGAAATATGAGTGACTGATTATTAAGGAATTCCTTACAGAGAGACTCTATGTGAACTTGCTTTAGAAAGATGAATGTAGTAGAATAAGAAAGTATTTTTCTCAAGGTAATAAATGGGCAACATTCTTCAAACCCCATAATAAGAATCTTATCAGAGCTTCCGAACTGGTACAGTGGTTAAGAACATTTGTTGTTCTTGCAGAGGTCCCAGGTTTGATTGCCAACACCAACATGGTAATTAGGGACTATCTGTGACTTCAGTCTTAGGATATTCAATGCCTTCTTCTGACCTCCAGGAACACCAGGCAACAATGTGGTACACATCCACACTCTCAGAAAAAATATTCATCCACGTAAAATAGTAAAAATATATCATGGAAGGTCTTCTAATCCCATTATTTACTTGGATACATGTCTTTTGTGTATAAATTGCCATTGATTCATCGTTTCTCTCTCTGTTTTTTAGTGTGTGTGTGTGCGTGTGTCTGTGTGTGTGTTTTCCTGGATGATAATATCAAAGTACATAGAGTTTACAGACAGAGTAATAGACTGCTTTAAATGTATGGTTTGAAATAGTTTTGAGAATACTCAGATGGGAAACTTGAAAAACAGTAATTTGACCATGTAACAACTCATTTTTTCACTATAATGTAATAGATGGAAAAGGTAAGTCCTATGTTTTTTTCTGATTTGCAGAGATCAAGAGATGAAGAAATTAAGCATATCATAAAACAAAAATCAATTCTGTCCAACTTCAAAAGTTCCCACAAACTATCACAGTCTCAACAATGTTTAAAAGTCTAATATTCAAAGTCTCTTCTGGGAGTCATACAATCTCTTGTGATCCTATATAAAATTAAAATAAAAAACCAGATTACATTTTTCAGCACATAATTATTATGTATATCTGGATACATAATCCAGGATATACATAATCATTCCAAAACATAGGCAAGGAAGCATAATGAAGAAATACTGGATGAAAACAAACCTGAAAAACATCTGGGCAAACTCAAATTTCTGCATCTCCATGTCTGATGTCAAAACATTCTTTGAATTTCCATTCGAATCCAGCTCTTTTGAATGCAACAAACTTCTTTCTTATGGGCTGATTCCATTACCCTTTAGCAGCTTTCCTCAGCAGTTCTCCCATGACTCTGACATCTCTAATAGCTTGGATTTTCCAAGGCAATTTAGATTTCAAATTCAC
Source organism: Myodes glareolus (assembly GCF_982192425.1). NCBI lineage: Eukaryota > Metazoa > Chordata > Mammalia > Rodentia > Cricetidae > Myodes > Myodes glareolus. The sequence goes on from NC_142032.1 coordinate 98,480,203, forward strand.
AGCTTTGTAAAATGACCTCTCTAGTCTCCATTCAGGAACATCCCTGAAACAAGTCTGGACTCAGTCGCTTTCCTTAGTCTCTGGGTCAGACTCCATAGCCTTATTCTTCTATCCTTAAGTCTAGAGCTATGTGACTAAAGCTGCCAAGTTTTGATGTTTACTGGGGCTGAAACATGGCCTCCTTGTTCAATTATAACTTCATCAACTTTTTTTTTTTGACTGTTACCTTCATTGCCTAAGCTTTAATGAACTTGAACATGTTCTATAGACCAGGCTGACCTCAAACTAAGAGATCTACCAAATTCTAGCTTCTGAATGCTGGGAATAAATGTCTGTACAACTATACCTGACTATAACTTTTCTTTAATTCCTTTTCACAAGTTAGACACTTAGCTGGGTGGACTCTTACCCTGAGGTCACTGTTGATTTATTCCATTTCTTACTCCATTTATCTCCTTCAATACAGGAATTAACTCTTCCCAGTGTCCCCTTTCTCAATCTCTCCTCTTTATGCTTTCCTTTGCTCAGCTTTCTCATTTTCATTATAAATTTTCATTACAATTAACATGAATAACCACATAACAGAGTCTATGATGGACTATTTTGAGATTTCATTTGCCATGGGAATTAATCAAAACTCTTTACTTTTGCACAACTAAACTTTTTGTGCAAGGGCAACAATCAGCCACAGTCTTCACTAAAATATCACAAGAATGATCTTTAGGCAGCATACTAAAATTCTTCTCCTTTGAAATATCTTCAGCCATCCCCCCCCACAGTTCAAATAATTCTTAGTGACATGTTCCATGTTCCTACTGCTATAGCTCATTAAACCAGTGCTTTAAGTATCCCCCTCCTTTCCTAAATCAAAGTACCAAAGTCCAAATTTCTCCATTCAAATCATGATTAGTCCTATTACAGCAATACCCTATTCCTGGTCCAAACTTCTGTTTTAGGGTTTCTACTTCTCTGAGGAGACGCATGACCACAGTACCTTTTTATTTTTTTATTTATTTTATTTTATTTTTTTAAAACAACAAAGTGTGTTTAATTAACTGACAACAGAGAAAGCTGGTAAAGAAATGCTGGTGAATTTGGTCAAGTAAGAATTAGAACCGAGGAGCTCCATAATCATCTAGCAACCATTCGATGTTGTATCTATGGTGAGAAATATACATGATAGTAACCCCAGGGATCTTCCGGATTCTTCGTTTGAGGTCCCAATCAACTGTAGCCACAATGTGCTGAGTGACTCTGTACCAAGCAGTTATCAGCATAGGTTCCTTTGTGTAGGCATGGAAGTCAGTCAAATTGTGGATCCTTGGTGATTCTTAGTGCCTCTCGGTACTTTTGGCCCAGTTTCTCAGTTTCAGCCATCACACAATTAGTTACACAAGGGATACACTTGGCGTACAGACTGTCCATAATGGACTGCACTAAGTCTAGTTTGGCTTTGATGGAAAAGTTGATGAAGTTGGTGTCAACAAGAATGTGGTACTGTGGACCCAGCTGTGTATTGTACTGGAAGAATAAGCAGGAAGGATGTTGGGGGCTTGTCTGTCCTTCAGCGCACTGAGATCTTTCTTCTCCTTCTTTTTAAGATTTAATCTATCCTCTTTAAGTCTCTCATCTCTGAGACTAAGCATTCACTTCATGGTTATATATTTTCTTGTTTTCTTTTGCTTCCCCATGTTCACGCCGCACTCCTGTTTCTTCCGGCCACAGTACCTTTTTAAAGTAAAACGTTGAATTGGGATGGCTCACTTACGGTTCAGAGATTCAGTTCATTATCACCATGGTGGGAAATGGTGATAGACAAGCAGATATGTACTAGAGAAATAGCTGAGGTTTCTATATCTTGTAGGCTATGGGAAGTTATGTCTCACTCTGCAGTATCCTGAGTACATATGAGTTCTAAAGCCTGCCTTCACAGTTAGACACTTGGTCCAATAAGGCCATATCTACTCCAACAAGGCCAAACCTCCTAATAATGCCTATCCCTTTAGGGTGCATATTTTCAAACTACCACAAAGGCCATCAGAAGGTTTAGAAATTTTAAAATCAGGATCTTAACCCTATGGAACTTTGGTGTCTAGTAGGCATAAAATTCAATGTGAAATATGCCGTACTATTACTTCTGTTGGAGTAGTCAAGATTACCTACTGAGAGCACTGTCATTTGGGATGTAAGTTTGCGAAAAAAAAAAAAAAGAGAGAGAAGGGATACCCAATCACACAAGTGGAGCTCAGGACATTGCAGTATGGTGATAAAGTTTAGCAAGGTGCTTGAGAAAGATTTTAAGATTGTTTTTCTTTTCTTTTGCGGGGGGGGGGGTCAAGACAGGGTTTCTCTGTAGCTTTGGAGCCTGTCCTGGAACTAGCTCTTGTAGACCAGATCTCGAACTCACATAGATCCACCTGCCTCTGCCTCCCAAGTACTGGTATTAAAGGCATGCGCCACCACTGACAGGCTAATATTGTAAGATTGTATGTGCATCTAGTCAGATATAAGGAGACCACATATCAAGAAATAAGGGAAGTTCTAGAAAAAGGCTTGTGTAATGGTGCTGCCCTACAATGGGATTGAAGGGGCTGAGGCTAAGGGGATTCTCTAGAAGACCTCGGGTGCAGGAAAACAGTGGAAAGAAGAGCTGGTCAGAACACTTTGACTTAATACATTATTTAGCTAGGTGTTGGAGTATCCTTCCTGTCCTGAAGCCTGGGCATTCTATATTTTCTGAAGACTGAGGTCTGTAGGGAATGGGAAAATAGCACTTCGTACCTGAGGTAGGAAAGCAATGTTGAGTTTTCTTAGAAACAAAATTTTGTCTGCTATCACATTATATATAGCTGGAGGTAGTCCAAAATGAGAAGCTATGTAAGAAAGTCTGTGAGCAACCTCTTTCCTGTGTTCCCTCAGACATGGTAGAGAAGTTAATAATCAATCTGAGAATATGTCTACCAGTGTGAGTTTAGAGCAGATTCACTAGGAAGGTGGAAGGCAAACATCCAGTCTAGTGGAAGATGATCTCAGGCACAGTAGTAGGGAAGGGAAAAGATCTGAGAACTCCTTGGGTGACAGCTTGAGAGAAGATACGACATTGAAGTTTGGTGATAAAGGCAGCCTGTTACAATGTGATGGAGTAGAGCTAAGTTTTGAGTAAGGTGGAATAAATACATTGCTATCTCATATGGAGCTTATCATATGATGCTGAAGGGGTGCCTGGTCTCTAGCAGAAAAGGAATAATAGGGTTACTTCAAATACACCAAGAATCTTTGAAGATTACTTCCCTTTTTTTTATTTGGAGAAATTTCTGATGAGACAAGGAATAGAAGAGTAAGTTCATTAATAGAGGGCGAGACAGACTTAGGATGTATTGGGTTCAGAGAATTGGATGGGTATGAAGTAGAGGCCAGTGCTTCCAATTTAGCAATTGCATTAGCTCCAGTGTTGTCTTTGGCTATCTGCTCAGAAGTGCCTTAGTGGCTTTTGCGGTAGATGACAAGGTGAGTTGTAAGTGCTTGTGAGTTAGTTTGCTTTTAATTAGCAGAATCTGCTTTAAGATGAGAAAACTTCACTTTACCAAATTACGGCATGAAATTGGAGAATGTGGTAAGCATCTTGATGTCAGTGTGGGTATTTGTTGACAAAAGTTTCTGTTCTGCCCGATCCTTTTGCATTTCTGTCACAAAGAAACACACAGAGGTCTACATTATTTATAAACTGATTGGCCTATTAGCTCAGGCTTCTTATTAACTCTTATAACTTACATTAGCCCATAACTGTTTATGTGAACCACGTGGCTTGTTACATTTATTGACAAGGCAGTCACATCTTGCTTCCTCTGCATCTGGGTGATGGCTACAGACTGAAATTTCCCTCTTCCAAGAATTGTCCCCCTGACATCTACACAAATGTTCTACCATGCACATGCTCTGCCTACACCAAATAAATAAATTGCAAAATATTATAAAGAAATATAAAGAAAAAATCTTTTGCTCTCTGAGTCAAATCTCAGAAAACAGACACACATCGTAGAGGGCACCTGTGCTGTGGGAAGAGATCCTGGGTAAATATCTAACTGAAGGAGTAATTCTTTTCCCTCCTTACCATGTTTTCCTATATATCATATTTCTTGAAGTATCTGGGACAATAACTTTCATGTGAAGCACTTTCTTGTCCAAATAATTGTCAGGGCTCTTTGGATTATGCTACCGACTGCAAGATTATTCAATGAGAGCTCAGCACAGTCTTCAGGGGTCTACTCATCACAAATGCTTGTCTCATGTGGGACACACCTCATTTAGCAAGGCATGAGGAGTATTGTTACCAGAGATGCACATCTTCTTTTTTTTTTTAGTAAATTTTATTAAATTATAAAAGTTTCCATTTCCGCCCCCCCTCCCAACACCCTCCCACTCCCCCCACTCCCCCCTCCTTCCCCTCTGTCCCCCAGGGCAGTCAGGGTTTCCTGCCCTGTGGGAAGCTCCAGCTCCCTTCCCCTCCCTCCAGGTACAGGAAGGCGAGCGTCCAAACAGACTGGATCCCCAAATTCCAGCATATGCAGAGGAAACAGGTCCCAGTGTCATAGTCAATGGCTGTTCAGAAAGACCCCGGGCCAGCCACAGTCAGAGAATCCGGCCAAATTCCGAGAATCTGGCTAGATCACGTCCTCGTTCAGTCCCAGTCCGACTGGCCCTGGTAAATTCTCATCAGATCCGTTCCCTTGTATCAGTGGGTGATAGCATCCCTCGCAGTACTGATTTCGTCTTTCATGTTCCTCCTCCTTCCGCTCCCCCTCCGGACCTCGGGGGGCTCAATCTGTTGCTCCAATGTGGGCCTCCGACTGCATAGCCGTCCTTCGCCAGACGAAGGATCTATGGTGATAAGCAAAATATACATCAGTATGGTCATGGGCCACGGCTGATTCAGGCACCCTCTCCTCTGTCCAGAGAGCAATCTGGGGGATTTCTCCTTGGACCTGGGATCCCATATATAATCAAGTCTCCTGTAAACCCTAAAATGGCTCCCTTAGTTGAAATATATTGTTCCCTGATCCCATATTCATCCTACCTCCCTCCCCCCCATCCCCGGCCATCAAGCTTTCCCCGTTCCTCCCCTACTCCCTTCTCTCTAGCCCTCTCCCCCTCCATCGACCCTCCCACCCCCCCATGCACCCGAGGTTACCTGGGACTCTTGTTTATTTCCTACCTCCTGGTGGATAGCTAAATAATCTTCATCAGGTTCATCTTCTTATTTAGCATCTCTAGGATCACGAATAATAGGCTCAAAGACCTTTAATTATGGTTAGAATCCACTTATGAGTGAATACATACCGTGTTCCTCTTTTTGGGTCTGGCTTACCTCACTCAGTAAACCGTTTTCTATTTCTATCCATTTGCATGCAAAATTCAAGATGTCATTGTTTTTTACTGCTGAGTAAAACTCTAATGTGTATATGTTCCACACCTTTTTTAACCATTCTTCTATTGAGGGGCACCTAGGCTGTTTCCAGGTTCTGGCTATTACAAATAGTGCTGCTATGAACATAGTAGAACAAATGCTTTTGTAGTATGTTAAGGAATCTCTAGGGTATATTCCCAAGAGTGGAATTGCTGGGTCCTGAGGGAGGTTGACTCCCAGTTTCCTGAGAAACCGCCACACTGATTTCCACAGTGGCTGCACGAGTTTGCATTCCCACCAACAATGGATGAGTGTTCCCCTCACCCCACATCCTCTCCAGCATAGGCTATCGTTGGTGTTTTTGACTTTAGCTATTCTGACAGGTGTAAGATGGTATCTCAAAGTGGTTTTGATTTGCATTTCCCTGATCGCTAAGGAGGTTGAGCATGACCTTAAGTGTCTTCTGGCCATTCGAAGTTCATCTGTTGTGAATTCTCTGTTAAGTTCAGTACCCCATTTTTTAATTGGGTTAATTAGAGTTTTAGTGCCTAGTTTCTTGAGTTCTTTGTATATTTTGGAGATCAGACCTTTGTCTGATGAGGGGTTGGTGAAGATCTTCTCCCAGTCAGAAGGCAGCCTTTTTGTCCTACTGACAGTGTCCTTTGCTTTACAGAAGCTTCCCAGTTTCAGTAGATCCCATTTATTCATTGTTTCTCTTATTGTCTGTGCTGCTGGGGTCCTACTTAGGAAGAGGCCTCCTGTGCCTAAATCTTGTAGACTACTTCCCACTTTCTCTTCTATCAGGTTCAAAGTGGACGGATTAATGTTGATGTCTTTAATCCATTTGGACTTGATTTTTGTGCATGGTGATAGATATGGATCTACTTTCATTATTTTACAGGTTGACATCCAGTTATGCCAGCACCATTTGTTAAAGATGCTTTCCTTCTTCCATTGTATACCTTTAGCTCCCTTGTCGAAAATTAGGTGTTCATAAGTTTGTGGGTTAATATCTGGGTCTTCTATTCGATTCCATAGGTCGACTTCTCTGTTCTTATGCCAATACCAAGCTGTTTTCAATACTGTAGCTCTATAATAGAGTTTGAAGTCAGGGATGGTAATGCCTCCAGAAGTTCTTTTATTGTATAAGATTGTTTTGGCTATCCTGGGTTTTTTGTTTTGCCATATAAACTTGATTATTGTTCTCTCAAGGTCTGTGAAGAAGTTTGATGGGATTTTGATGGGGATTGCATTGAATCTATAGATTGCTTTTGGTAGAATTGCCATTTTTACTATGTTGATTCTCCCAATCCAAGAGCAGGGGAGGTCTTTCCATTTTCTGGTATCCTCCTCAATTTCTTTCTTCAAAGACTTAAAGATTTTGTCAAATAGGTCTTTCACTTCCTTGGTTAGAGTAACCCCAAGATATTTTATGCTATTTGTGGCTATCATGAAAGGTGATGCTTCTCTGATTTCCCTCTCTGCTTCTTTATCCTTTGTGTATAGGAGGGCCACTGATTTTTTGGAGTTGATCTTGTATCCTGCCACGTTACTAAAGGTGTTTATCAGCTGTAGGAGTTCTTTGAGAGTTTTTGGGGTCGCTTATGTACACTATCATATCGTCAGCAAATAACGAAAGTTTAACTTCATCCTTTCCAATTCGAATCCCCGTGATCCCCTTATGTTGTCTTATTGCTATTGCTAGAACTTCAAGCACTATATTGAAGAGGTATGGAGAGAGTGGACAGCCTTGTCGCGTTCCTGATTTTAGTGGAAAGGCTTTGAGTTTCTCTCCATTCAGTTTGATGTTAGCTGTCGGCTTGGTGTATATTGCTTTTATTATATTTAGGTATGATCCTTGTATCCCCAGTCTCTCCAACACCTTTATCATAAATGGGTGTTGAATTTTGTCAAATGCTTTTTCAGCATCTAGTGAGATGATCATATGGTTTTTTTCTTTCAGTTTATTTATATGATGGATTACATTGATAGATTTGCGTATGTTGAACCAGCCCTGCATCTCTGGAATGAAGCCGACTTGATCATAATGGATAATTTTTCTAATGTGCTCTTGGATTTGGTTTGCCAGTATTTTATTGAGAATTTTCGCGTCGATGTTCATGAGTGAGATTGGCCTGTAATTCTCTTTCTTGGTTGTGTCTTTGTGTGGTTTTGGTATTAGGGTAACTGTAGCTTCATAAAAGGAGTTAGGCAGTGACTCTTCTGTTTCTATATTGTGGAATACGTTAAGGAGTATAGGTATTAGCTCTTCCTGGAAGTTCTGGTAGAATTCTGCATTGAAACCATCTGGTCCTGGGCTTTTTTGGTAGGGAGATTTTTGATAACAGCTTCTAACTCTTCGCGACTAACAGGTCTATTTAGATTGTTCACCTGTTCTTGGTTCAACTTTGGTATATGGTATTTATCTAAAAAAATGTCCATTTCTTTTACATTTTCCAACTTTGTGGCATATAAACTTTCATAGTAAGATCTAATGATTCTCTGAATTTCCTCTGTGTCTGTGGTTATGTCCCCCTTTTCATTTCTGATCTTATTAATTTGCATGTTCTCTCTCTGCCGTTTGATTAACTTGGATAGGGGTTTGTCAATCTTGTTGATTTTCTCCAAGAACCAGCTTTTTGATTCATTGATTCTTTGGATTGTTTTCTCTGTTTCTATTTTGTTGATTTTAGCCCTCAGTTTGATTATTTCCAGTCTTCTAGACCTCCTGGGTGAATCAGCTTCTTTTTTTTCTAGATCTTTCAAGTGTGCTGTTAAGTCTCCAATGTGTGCTTTCTCCGCTTTCTTTAATTGGGCACTTAGTGCTATGAACTTTCCTCTTAGCACTGCTTTCATAGTGTCCCATAGGTTTGAGTATGTTGTGTCTTTGTTTTCATTAAATTCAAGGAAGAGATTAATTTCTTTCTTTATTTCTTCCTTGACCCAGGGGTGATTTAGTAGTTGACTGTTCAGTTTCCATGAGTTTGTTGGCTTCCTGGGGGGAGCATTGTTGTTGAATTCTAATTTTAGTCCATGGTGATCTGACAAGACACAGGTAGTTACTAATATTTTTCTGTATCTGTGGAAGTTTGCTTTGTTACCAAGTATGTGGTCAATTTTCGAGAAGGTTCCATGAGCTGCAGAGAAAAAGGTATATTCTTTCCTATTTGGGTGGAGTGTTCTATAGATGTCTGTTAAGTCCATTTGATTCAATACCTCCAATAGGTCTCTCAATTCTCTGTTTGGTTTCTGTCTGATTGACCTGTCCATTGGTGAGAGAGGAGTGTTGAAGTCTCCTACTATTAGTGTGTGTGGTTTGATGACCGCCTTGAGTTCTAGAAGAGTTTCTTTTACATATGTGGGTGCCTTTATATTAGGAGCATAGATATTCAGGATTGAGACTTCCTCCTGATGAATTGTTCCAGTTATGAGTATGAAATGTCCATCTCCATTTCTTCTGATTGATTTTAGTTTGAAGTCGATTTTGTTAGATATTAGAATGGCCACGCCCGCTTGTTTCTTAGGTCCATTTGCTTGGAAAACCTTTTCCCAACCCTTTACTCTGAGTAAGTGTCTGTCTTTGTGGTTGAGGTGTGTTTCTTGTAAACAGCAGAATGTTGGATCCTGTTTTCGTATCCAATCTCTAAGTCTGTGCCTCTTTATAGGTGAATTGAGTCCATTGATATTAAGTGATATTAATGACCAGTGGTTGTTGACTCCGGTCATTTTTTTTTTAAGTAGTAGAGTGTATGTGTTTTTCTTCTTTGATTTCTGCTTGTGAATGGTCGCTAGATGTTCGAGTTATTGTAGATCGTGTTGGGAATGTTGGATTCCTTCGGTAGTGATTTTCCTTCTAATATTCTCTGTAAGGCTGGATTAGTAGCTATGTATTGTTTAAATTTGTTTTTATCCTGGAATATTTTGTTTTCTCCGTTGATAGTGAACAATAGCTTGGCTGGGTATAGTAGTCTGGGTTTGCATCCATGGTCTCTTAGTTTCTGCAGTACCTCTATCCAGGATCTTCTGGCTTTCATGGTTTCCATAGAGAAATCCGGTGTAAGCCTGATAAGTGTACCTTTATAAGTTACTTGACCTTTTTCCTTTGCAGCTCTTAAAATTTTTTCTTTAATATTTATGTTTTGTGTTTTGAGTATTATATGGCGAGGGGATGTTTTTTTCTGATCCAATCTATTCGGTGTTCTGTATCCTTCTTGAACCTTCATAGGAATATCGTTCTTTAGGTTGGGAAAGTTTTCTTCTATAATTTTGTTGAATATATTTTCTGGGCCTTCGATCTGCAGTTCTTCTCCTTCTTCAATCCCTATTATTCTTAGATTTGGTTTTTTTATTGTGTCCCAGATTTCCTGAATGTTTTGTGAAGAGAATTTGTTGGATTTGCCGTTTTCTCTGACCAGAGCATTTATTTTCTCTATGGTATCTTCAGAATCTGAGATTCGTTCTTCTATCTCTTGTATTCTATTGGTTATGCTTGATTCTGTAGTCTCCGCTCGTTTACCTAGGTTTTCCATATCCAGCCGGTTCTCGTTTTGTGTTTTCTTCATTGCCTCCATTTCAGTTTTCAATTCTTGGACTGTTTCCTTTACTTGTTTGATTGTTTTTTCTTGGTTTCTCAGGGTATCACTCACGGATTTACTTATTTCTTCAAACTTTTTGTTATATTTCTCATCCATTTCTATACTCATTTCTTCAAACTTTTTGTTATACTTCTCGACCAGTTCCTTAAGGGAGTTATTCATATCCTGTTTAAGGGACTCTATTGCTTTCATAATGGCACTTTTTTCCACTTCATCTGGGTTAGAGTGTTCAAATCCTTCTGTTGTAGGGTCATTGGGATCTGATATTTTCATGTTGTTTTTCAGATTGTTGGAGGAGGTCTTGCCTTGGCGTCTGCCCATCTCTTCGATCAAATGCTCTCTATTGGAACTTCTGGTATCGGGTCAGGTTCCCTTGTTGGGCAGGGAGTTCACTGATAGAATGCCTACCTTTCCCCAAGCAGGGTATTGAACCACAGGCACTGCCTCTTTCCGGGATGCCCCTATAGAGCAGGCCCAGTGTGCAAGGCAGCTGAGCTGGGGAAATTTTATGGGCTCAGTGGGAGGGGAGAAATATAGAAATTTGTACCTGGATGGAAGCTGGGATGGCAGGTGGGAGAGCCTAGCAGGGTGGAAACAGCACTGCAGGCTGACCTGGGAGTCTATGGGGTCGGAGAGAGTCCTAGCTCCCCCTCGCCGGGCCCCTGTCGTGTGCCCGAATCAACTCACCACTCCGAAGGCCCTCTGGATGGAAGCTGGGATGGCTGGCGGGGAAGCTAGCAGGGTGGAGCCAGCAGAGCAGGCTGACCTGGGAGTCTATGGGGTCGGGGGAGAGTCCTAGCTTCCCCTTGCAGGGCCCCTGTTGCGGGCCCGAATCAACTCACCACTCCGAAGGCCCTCTGGATGGAAGCTGGGATGGCTGGCGGGGAAGCTAGCAGGGTGGAGCCAGCAGAGCAGGCTGACCTGGGAGTCTATGGGGTCGGGGAGAGTCCTAGCTCCCCCTCGCCGGACCCGCGGGGGCCCGAATCAACTCACCACTCCGAAGGCCCTCTGGATGGAAGCTCGCACATCTTCTTAACATTTTCTGAAAGACAGTATGCAATACTGCCTCTGAATGTTTTATGCTGTCTCTTTGCAGACATCCTATATGAAGAGCTCTTTCACTCAGATTACAGTTTGGGAATTCTTCCTACATCACTACAGTGTGTTAATAGTTTACTGAACATAATTTTCCTTGTGCATTGATATATTGGATGACTGGTACCAGCAGTACATGATTCTGACAAGAACGTAATCACTGTAAATGCCCTTGTTCCCTCAACCAGGTCTTTGTATAAACTTAGAAGTCTATCATCCTGCACACAGCTTGTCAGTGTTAGTGTCCAGGCAAAGAGACCTCATTGAGACATTCAGAGATGCTCAAGGACAAGAGTTATGATATGTCTAAACTTGTTGAGCCTTAAATCTCAGGAGAGAGAGAGAACAAGTGTGTCCTGGAGTTACTCTGTCAGCAGATAGGAAAGCACTACCTTAAGACTGATTTACATGCTTCTCAAAAGAAAAGGGTGAGAGGTTAGGAGTGTTTATCATGAGCTATTGCAGGTTATGAAACAATTATAGCTTACTCTGAAAGCTGTAATTTCTTCTGTAATTTCACTTATACAAAAACAGTCATGAATCTCCCTATTACCATGCATTTTCATATAATGAGTACATGTAATCTCATGATTGCATCTCAATCTTATGGGCACACACTTCCGTGGATGGTAAATAGATGACTTTTCATTTAGTTATGTAGTTTGATACATAGAATATATAGGGAGACATGCTTCATAACTAGTTAGTGTTCCACTAAGACTACAGACATCTGAAAGCCTGCCTTAGTAGCTACACATGATTAACTCATTTTCACTTCAGAACACGTTTAACTAGACTAAATACTTTTTTTAAAAAAGAAAACTTTACAGTTGACACAAGGTCAGAGTCACAGATGTCTAACCAAGTTTACTAAGAAAAAGCATGCCAATTTTTCACTTGTCAGTCTGTTAACAATGGATCTGTCTATCAAAGTTGTCATTGGGCACTGTACATGCCCCCATCTGGTGGAGGTTTACACCGATGGCCTTGTACCTTTGTGTTGCCATGGTGAGTGGCTCATCTCCTTATGTCATCATGGTTCCTAAATGTGAAGAGATTTTAGAATAGAAGAAGAATCTCGAAGAAGAAACATGGAGAAGTTAGAAGGAGGACTGGATTATTAGAGTAGAAACAGAGTAATAAAGAGCACAGGAAATGAAGAGCATCAATCTGACTGTGTGAAGTTAGTATGAAATCCTTTACATTTTCTTTGCTTTTGGGAAGCATTTCACCTATGGAACCCTGGGAAGGATCTGGAGTTGGCCTCTCAGCCTCTACAGTATTAATGCCTACATGAGAGATAATAGTATGTCGTTGTGATCTTATAACTTCTGGGTATTTTAGAATGCTGTGTCTCAACCCAGGGATAAAGTTACAAGTCAGATACTCTTATTCTGAATAAAACTAACTGATGTTACTTGCAGGTCAACATTTAAGTAAGCCACCCAAATTAGATGTTTAATGTGTTTCAATTATAAGAGTTTCCATTTCACAGCAATGGAAATCCCAGTTAAGATATGGTTCAAACAAGAAATCTCTGAACCATTGCTATTGAATTTATTATCCATGGTGATGAGTTTGATTTTTTCTTATATTCCTTCTCAGTAGATAAGAAAATATTTATTTGTGAAATATATTTGGAATATAACACCAGAGTTAAAATCAAGAACACTGTATTCCTAGGAAGTAAAGACAACAAATGAGGGGAGTGAATATTTTGAACAACAAAAAAATCTAAGTGTATTAACGCATTTAACTAACTAAACTGATTACATATTTTTTCCTTGTGCCTATACCATCTGTACCTCTTGTACTGTTTTGTTTGATACTTAGATTATTTGAAGCAATTTCGTGTCTTTTGACTCTAGCCTCTCTCTGAAAATACCTATAACCTTATGTGGAGAATCTTGCTTGCACAGCAGGAATGAACATATTCTAAACAGAAACTGAGCTACCAGATTATGAAAACAATGGGCCATCAAGAACTTGAAATTTCCTAGAGAATCTCAGGCGAGGAGAAGAGGAAGCCTACATCCTGCCCAGCCAGGGCAGAAACCTGTACTCTAGGAAGGAGATTTGCAGGTTGTCAGATTTTCTTAAAGAAGGAACAAAGATGGCAAATGCTGGGCAGGTGTGCTACTCTGTTTAAACTTCAACTCATCAGGTTCCTGAAGATGGACTTGCAGGGTGTTACCAGATCTTTTTCCCTTTCCACAGTCGGACCAAGCTGAATAAATCTTGTTTCTCTGTTTTCTTTTATTTTTCGTCAACAGCAGGTATCCAGGCCTGACGCAGTGGGCACATGATGTGTCCCTGAGACCTGGCACAGGGCCATATTTAATCCTTAGGAAAGCCTGGCTTTTGATAGATGACTGTAACTCTTACCTGTGGTTTCTCATTTGATCTTTGTATTGACTCAGATTTTAGTTTGAGGAAGTAAATGAAGTTATAGTACAGAGGAAATTAGATAACAATATAGCATTCTTTCAAATGTTCTTTTAACTAAATTATATTTTCCCATTTTCTATATACAATAATAAAAGCCTGGATTAGGTAGAAATCAGAATCTTACATGTCTTGTATATATAACATGGTCTAAATGTAGTTTTAATACTTAGGAAGGGAAATAGGGACAGTTTTAATACTGGCTTTATTATGACAGAATTTAACTTCTGTTTGAGTGGACAAATATTAACTTTTGTACATATGAAGTATTTCCTTAAAAAGTATTATTCCTAAAAATATGAATATTTTAAAACTCTATAAGAATACTACAGAATACCTTTAAAAATCAAAAGATTTTCTCTTAGATATAAAACACCATGAGTCAGTGCTTTATTCTGGGTTTCTATTGCTTTGAGAGACACTATGACCACAACAACTCTTACAAAGGAAAACTTTAAACTGGAGCCTCCTTATTCAGAGGTTTGGTCCATTAGCATCTTGGTGGTGGCATTTGGGCAGAAAGGGTGCTGGATGAGGAGGAGAGAGTTGTACATCTTGATCCATAGACAGCAGAAGCAATGTGTGTCACACTGACCATTTTGTGAGCAAAGAACTCAAAGCCAATCCCACAGTGACACACTTCCTCCAACAAGTTCACACCTACTCCAACAAAGTCACATCTCCACAGCCTTTTCTGCCTTTCCTCCCATGTTCCTGACCCCAAAATCAGCTGGTAGCAGCCAAATAGGGCTGTGAGGGAATTCTATGTTGGGTGCCAGTGTCATGAATTAGTTCCTAGAGTGGCCTCTCTGCCACCTCTGCCATGAGCAAAGATCGTCTCCCTGCACTTTACCTGCACCTTCCAGGGCTGCAGACTCTGCTGTACCCAGCAGGAGACCTGCCTAGTGTGGCTATTGAACAGCCAAAGACCTTCACAGACACACGGTCTGTGATTTATACTAAAAAACTTCTTGATTTGAGTATATTTTTCAGCATTCAACCTAAAATCAGATCTAAACCAAATACGTGGATTCAAGTGCACTTCAACACCTACTGGCAGGTGACAGTCCTTGTCCTACTCCAGCTGATTAAACACAGGTGAGATTTATTATTCTAACTGTAATTCAAAAGTTACTGATTTAATATGGGCATTATGTCAGACAATCTAACCGTCCAAGATTTCAATAGCCTTTTCATTTCCAGCATGTGTGAGGTTTTACAAGACATTTATGATGTCCCTTCTACATTGCTTTTCCTATTCCTAGGGTTTAGTTTTGTACTCAATAATCTTTTCTTAAAAAATATAGTTTGATAATAGGAAAATGATGCAGTCTTTACAGACTGAATCCAGGCTTTTGGGGGTAAAAGTTGCAAATATAAAGAAGGATATGACCATCTTAACTAACAATTTTCAGTCAGCTGAGGTACTTTTAAACTTGGTACAGGCTGGTACCAAGCTTCTTGAAGAGTAGATCATACATCTACAGGAGAACACAAACACTTTAAATATCAAAACTCAGTCGAATGAGGTGCTTTTAGAAGTGGTACAGACTAATAACAAACATTTCGAAAAAGAGATTGCACATCTGAAGAAGGATACTAGGACTTTGCTTAATTAGACTCAGTCAACTGAGATATTTTTGGAAAAGGTACAGTCTGATAGCAATTTATTAAAAGAGAGATTCAACAATCTAGAGAAAGAAAAAGCTGATTTGGCATATAATAGTAATTATTTAAAAAGAAATTCAGTACTCTGGAGAAGGAAATAGCAGATTTTGCACATAATAGTAATTTATTTGAAGAGACATTCAGCACTCTGGAGGAGGTATCAGCTGATTTGACACATAAAAGTAATTCATTTAAAGAGAGATTCAGCACTCTGAAGAAGGAAACAGCTGATTTGGCACATAAAACTCAGTCCATGACAGTGTGTGCTGAAACATTATTTGAGAGAATTCACACTGTTGAATGTATTAATCAGACTCTGTCAAAGGGGTATGACAGATTGACTGATAGAATGTCTCTCCATGAAGGTAATATGCATGCCATGAAGATTATGTCCAAGGATGACAAATTATCTCTACTGGACAGACTTCATAACTTAGAATTCTCAATGAGGGCATTAGAGCAGAATACTGGACAGGTGGTCCAGTCATTACAAAAGGCCATGGTAAATAGATTTGAAAAGACTGAGGAAATTATCAACTTTGATGACCAGAAGAAAAAGGTAAAAAGGCAAAATTGAACCTCGTCAGTATGTAAAAATCTCCAAGATAGCATCCCCAGAGATCTACCTGCCTTTCCAATAGTAACATCAGAAATGGTATCTGGCTTCAAATACCCAGGGGTTGTCAAGGAATATACATGGAAGCTATACATATGAATGATCTAAAAGAAATTAAATGAGCAATTGTGGCTTACAGACTACACTTGTCCTTTGTTAGGGAGATGGGCAAAACCTGGGCTTTCGGTAACAGAGCCATACCTCATGCCTGGGCTCAGTTAATATCAGCAGTACTAGACCACAACTGCATGGGAGATGCTTTCTTAAAGAGGAAGCAGGAAATTTGGAGCAACAAGAGAAAGTGAAAGGAATTGAGATTGACCTAGATCAAATTTCTAGGTGAAGGACTTTACCCTGATCCTCAGGACCAAGCTCTCTATGATGACCACACCCTGTCCCTATGTACTACAGTAGATTTAAAAGCTTGGGACAGAATTCAGGAACTAGGAAAGAGAGTTAAATCATATTTTTAGGTTAAACAGGGTCAGAGAGAACTTTTAGTGACTTTTTGCAAAGACTAACTAAGGCTGTACAAATACGGATAACTGACTGAGAAGCTAGATATATAATAATAGAACTTCTGGCTTATGCTAATGCCAACATAGAGTGTCAAAAGATCGTGGGGCCTTTAAAGATCAGATCAGCACCCATGGGTCTTGTATTCATTGACTGTCGAGACACTTGACTATGGTACTGAAGTATGTGTAGAAGAAGCGATTTCCAATGTTAAGAGAAGACACCAAAATACCAAATGTTTTAATTGTGGCAGAATGGGACATATGAGAAGGGATTACAGACAATAGATTTCTAGAATTAATGCCTTCTCTGAGGATGACAGAAATAGGAGGACTCAGCCTTCAGGTTTATGTAGGAGATATGGCAAAGGCTGACATTGAACCAATGAATGTAGGTCAACAAAACACCATGGGGGGCCTCTCACAGGCCCCAATAACAAATGTGGTCCAGTCATTCCCAGTTACTGTGTCTCATCAGGAAAATTAAAAAGTTCCATGTTTGCTGTGAAAAGCAATAATGGTCTGAATGATGAGATGAATATGGATAATGAGTCAAGAGCTCTAGTGAGACATAGAAAATGTATATTCTGGCAGACTTCTATAAATGAATAAAGACCAAAGCTAAGAGTGTGTATAAATGGCATTTTTATTGAAGGCTTATTAGACATGGGTGCAGAAGTAAGTATCATTACTTCAGAATTTTGGCATCCAAATTGGCCTCTTCAGGAGGTTGATGTTAAGTTCATGGGAATTGTCAGGTAAGACAAAGCAAGAGTTGTGTTGAATGCATAGGGCCAGGAGGTCAAATAGGAAAGCAAAGGCCATGTATAGACAATATTACAGTAAATTTGTGCGGTTGTGACCTATTGCAGCAATGAAATACCCAGATTAACATTGTCGCAGCCCCTAATGTTTCTGAGGAAAATATTAGAACATATTACAGACGACAAACACCAGCCATTCAGGCTGTACAAGAACACAAAGCAATTGATAACCCTTCAAACATAACAACAGCCCTACCTTTAAAATGGTTGACCATTTTAAATCAATATGGGTTAAGCAACAGCCCCTAGCTGAGGAAATGTTGTGGGCTTTAGAACAGCTGGTACAAGAGCAATTAGATACTTGACATAGAGGAGAATATACCAGCCCTTGGAATTCTCATGTATTTGTTGTTAAAAAAATCTGGTAAATGGAGAATGGTGACAGATCTTAGAGCTATCAACAAGGTTATTCAACCTATTGTCCTTCTGAAATCTGGAATTCCTCTGCCCTCTCTGTTACCAAAGGGATGACCTCTCATAGTTATTGATTTAAAGGATTGTTTCTTCATTATACATTTACAAGAAAAGAATAGAGAAAAGTTTGCCTTCACAATGTCCATTTATAATATTTCTCAGTCTACTAGGAGGTACCAGGAGACTATCCTCTCACAGGGAATGCTCAATAGCCCCACCCTATGTCAGTACTGTGTAAGTCAGCCATTGGAAATAATACGTAAGCAATTTCCTCAGTCTATAATTTACCATTACATAGATGACATTTTGCTGTCTGATTCAAACATAGAGATACCTTAGAAAGAATGTTAGAAGAAGTAAAGATAGTTTTGCCTAAATGGAGATAGCAGATTGCTCCTGGAAAATACAGAGAGGAAATGCCATCAATTATCTAGGTTATAATTCAGCAGGGAAAATATTAAGTCTTAAACTCTATATCAAGTATATGAGATGTGTGGTGTATTTAGTCTCAAAGGATTTTGATGACTCCAGCCCTCTAGTTGTGCTGCCTGCAACAAGTGGTTTCTGCTTATTCTTGCTCCACTCTATGTTTGTAGCTCTCAGACATTTTTACCACCTTGGGAACATGTGGGAGATCTACCTCTATCCTTTTGAGGAAGATTCACATTTATTCCTATATTGACTCCAGGCATTCATGGTCCCACCAACAATGAAGAAGTGTTCTTCTCTCCCCAAATCCTCATCAGCATTTGTTGTGATTTCTTTTTCTGACTTTGGCCAATCTGTATGTCTTAAAATAAAATCCAGAGTTTTATACTGGGTTTTTCTTATAGTTAAGGATATTGAACATTTTAACAAATGTATTTTTTGGTCATGTGTTTCTTCTTCTGAGGACTCTCTGTTTAGTTCCATATCTTGTTTGTGCTGGAATTCTTTCTTGGTCTTTAGTGATTTAGTATTTTATATATTCATGACAGGAATTCTGACAGATATATAACTGATAAAACTTTTTCCCATTCTTCCTCTTTATAATAATGATGTTATTCTTTTACATACAGAAGCTTTTTGGTCTCATGTGATACCATTTGTCAGCTTTGATACTAATGTCTGTGATAGCAGAGTCCTTATTCAGAAATGTAGGCTGAATTGAGCATATGGAAGGCAGGAGTAACCAAAATGGCATTGCCAGGAAGCAAGGAGGGAAGGGACATGACTGTTTACAATAAATAAAAAATAAAAAATAAATAAACAAATAAGTAAATAAAATGATTGGCGTTAAGATGGGGAGAGATGGCATAAATGCCTGATGCCTCCAATTCTCCATCAGGGGCTATGGGAGCTGCTGCTCATGCAGATGTGACTGCTAATGTGATTGGTTAATTCTCCTTCCATTGCTTCTGGGATTCATGGGGTTTTGATTTGTAAGATCCATGCTGTAAGGAAATAAACAAGTTCCTGCTTGGCTAGACTGTCTGCAGCGCCTGATTGTCTCCAGGATCTGGGGGCTACATGGTATACAGAGCACTTCCCCTCCTCAGGCAGCATCAGATGCAAGCAGCTGGCTCATTTCTTTCTGTGGGGCCTGCAGAGAGATCCCTCAGCTGGTGCCCAATATGCGGCCCAAACAGGGCATTCAGCTGAGGACAAGCTTTGAAGGGCAATGAGAGAGAACAAAGGTCTTATGAAGGAAGGGTAAAGTGCAGTGATGGAATGAAAGAGCAAGACAGAGAGGGGAGTATGGAAATGAATAAATAATACTAAAGTACTTTGAAATTGTCATATAAAAGTGACTAGTTTAGAAGCATCCTAAAATGCATAGCTATACACATATAAATTCAGTTTAAATAAAGTTATACTCTAAAGGGGATAATGCTTCCCCGAACACCATAAGTTATCCATTGTAAAGCCAGTGCCCTGTATGAGCTAGCTTTTTATAAGTTGTTTGTCAGATATTCCGTATCAAATGCCCTAAAAGTTATTAGAAGTTATTGCCATTGCTCCTGTTTGCCCTCTGAAACTTGATAGTAAGACCCTATTGATGAAGACACTACATACTTGAGTCATAATTACTTAAAAAAAAACAAACTGGTTCTGGCCTAAAAGCATTGTCCTTATTGGCTAGCTTTCAAAGTACTAGCAGGCGCTGTGCATGATATAAAAGGAGAAAAATAAAAGATTCCTGCCTCACTATCTGCTTGCTGGTTCCATGGCTGCGCAAATATTTTGACAGAAAACAGTCATTTTCTGATTGAGTTTTATACAAACTCCACAATATGGAATTTAAGATTATATTGTTAATTGAACAAAAAAAATAATCTTTATTTTACTCAGTGATGGATTGTAATGAAGATTTGTAAGCCAAATAACCTGTTTCTTCTCTACATTGTTTTTGGTTAGTGTTTGGTCATAAGTCATAGGGTAGGACATAATAATATTATTCTGTTTAATAGACACAGTAATAAACTGATCCCTAAGTTTTTATCTTTATACTAATATACCAGTGCTTCTTTCAGCCCTGAGTTGAGAAGGTTCTTTTGGATGAGATTAATTTAGAGACTTAAACCAGGTCAACATGCAGTGAAGAAGAGACTGCAGATCTCCTGTCACTAGCTGGAACGTTTATACTTTACCTTCTGCTCACTAGGTTCAGGAGCATTGTGGGAAAGGGTGCAGGGATATTGTCAGAGCCAGAGAGACATTGTCTGGAGTGACACAATGTTTATTAGATACAACAGTGCAGTTGTACACATGAAATCTCAATGGGACTACATGTGCAAGTCCTAGACAAAATCAAGCCAGCCAAGCTTTCAATGAGGGTGGGGAGGGGCTCATGATGTCCTATCTCCTTATGAGAAGCTATTAGCAGTTGGTGGCTGCTGGGGGAGAATCACTGTTTGTCTGGCTGTGGGCTGTAAGGGTATCCATGCTCCCACATCAATGCATAAGAGGCAGAACTAAAGAACTCAGTCTATATTTTTTTAAAATAAGGCAATACATAGAAATGGGATAAAAAAGCAGTAGGACTTGAAGAATTGGAGAGGAGAGAATTTGATCAAAACACATTCTATACATGTATGAATATTAAAAAATGTGAATTTAGGTTTAATGGCTATTTTCATTTCTTAGTTTGGAGTCTGTTCTGTTCATTATCTCACTTAACATTGAAGACTTGGAGTTAGAGAAATTTACTTTTTAATTTTTTATGGATTGTCAATATGAATTAATTATTTGAAAAAAAATCTGACATAGACTTTTCTCCCATTCTGTGGAATGTCATTCATTGTGATGTTTATTTTCTTTTTAAGGCCAAAACGTTAATGTTATCTCATTTGTCAGTTTTTCAGGATATTTCCTAGGTTAATGCCAGGCTTTTTCAAAAGATCTTTTCTTTAGCCTTTCCTACGCTTACAACTATCTGCATCTATATACATTGGAGGCCATGATCCTCACATGAGGGAGAGCATATTGTTTTCTCATTCTGAACTTGTGTTTCCCCACTTAACACTGTATTTTTCCATGTCCATCGAGCTCAGATGCTGGAACAGCCACATGGGTTAGTGTGGGAAATTGGTCAGACAGAGGAGACAGGTCAGTTGTGTTCAAGAACATTAGCGTGTGACAACTGCAGTCAGGAGTGCTCAGACAGTCCATAAGGGCTTTCTGAAAAATGATTCAATTTCTGTTTCTCAGAAAATTCAAGTCCAGGCCTAATGGGAACCAGACAAAAACACCCTAAAATATCACCATCCTCTCTGAGATTGTAGAGGCCCTGTCTTAGATATTTAATATCTCTATACTCTCATCCCAGTGCTAAACCTGGATGGGAGCTGGATCATTTAAGCACTGTTAAAGAGATCTGGAGATTTTTTTTTTTAACTTCCCGTGTATCAAGGCAAAGCAAGATGGTTTAAATTTGGAAAGTGAAGGTAAAATGAAATGCAATGTCAACAAGAAACAATAATGCCTAGGGAAGAAAACCATTTACAAAAACATTTACTCAAATAAATCATATCCGGCTTATTTTGGTAAGAAGAGGCATTTCTATGAATCTGGATATTTATAAGTCTTGCACAAGCCCAAACCAGACAACATTACAGCATACAGGAAAAGTTGGGCATGAAAACCCACCGCTAGCTGAGCACCATTAGCTTCTGACAGCCTCCAGGAGAGGGAGCAGTATGACCACACTCTAGGGCAGGCAGTAGTTAGACAACCCAAACTGGGCTCAAAGAGGGATTTAGAAGTAGAAGGAAGAGAGGAAAGAGAAGGAGGAGGAGCAGGAGGAGGAGAGGACAACTTAAAGTTCTGTGAAAAGGGAAATAGGGATGGAGTAAGGCAAAAACTGCATTGTTTTCAATGCTCAAAGAATTAATAAGGATAATATTTTTAAAGTATATTCTAAGGTGCACTTGAGAATAATTATTTTACACAACTGTTTGTAATAGTTATAACCATAGCAAGAAGAAACGAATGTACCTGCTATTTTGTTGTTATTGTTGGTGGCAGTGGTACAAGAGCTGTGTGTGTGTGTGTGTGTGTGTGTGTGTGTGCGCGCGTGCATGCCTGTGCATGTGTTTGTGTGTGTGTGTCCATGTCCCTTCCTTTGATTTTGCTGGTGTGAGATTATTTCATGGACTTTCATGTTCATAGTTTACCTCCTTTGTTTGGAGTTTTCCTAGTGCCTTCTGTGTGACAGTATTTGTAAATAGATATTATTTAAATATGCCTTAAATGGAATATTTTATTTTCTCCAACTACGATGATTGAAAGTTTTGCTGGGTATAGTAGTTTGGGATGGCATTTGTGGTCTCTTAGAGTATATCGCACATCTGTTTAAGCTCTTTTGGTTTTTAGAATCACCATAAAAAAGTCAGGTTTAATCCTAACAGGTGCCTTTATATGTTACTTAGTACTTTTCCCTTTCTGCTTTTTGAAATCTTTCTCTGTTCTGTATGATTAGTGCTTTGATTATTATATAGCAAGAGAACTTTTTTTTCTGGTTCAATCAATTGAGAGTTCTGTATTCTTCTTATACAATGATAGGCACCTCCTTTTTTAGGTTAGAAAAATTTTCATCTATGATTTTTTGTTGAAAATATTTTCTGGGATTTGATCTGAAATTCTTCTTCCTCTATTTCTACTGTTCTTTGCCTTGGTCTTTTCTTTCTGTCCTAGATTTTTTCTATATTTTCTATCAGGATTATTTTAGATTTAACATTTGATTGTCTGATGCAACCATTTCTTCTTTTGTATCTTTAATACCTAAGAGCGATTTTTCTCTTTTGTGTTGTATTATTTGTGAAGATTGCCTCTGTAGTTACTGTTTGAATTCATTAATTTTTCATTTTCAGAATTCCCTTAATTTGTGTTTCCACTATTGCTTCTATTTCCATTTTCAGGTATCAAACAGTTTTATTCATTGAGTTCAACTATTGGTTTGTATTTTGTTGGCTTTTTAAGGTTCTAATATACTTACTTGCTTTGATTGTTTGTGTTTTCCTGGATTCTTTTCAGGGATTTATCAATTTTCTCTTTCATGACCTCTATTATCTTCATATAGTTAGATTAAAAGTCTTTTTCTTCAACTTCATTTATGTTGAAATATTTAGGTCCTGCTATGGTGACATAGTGGCCTCTCATGGAGAGCTCTATTGATTATGTTTTTATTCTGTAATCTTTACATCTAAGTTTGGGATGTTTATAGATCTAGGCACTGATTTATGAGTTTGTCTTTGATAAGTAGGTGCTTTGTTCTCTGGTTTCTGTTTTGCCTCTGAGTTTTCAGAGAGTGTGATAGCTATGTGCTGCCTGTGTTTTCAGGGTTGCTCAGCTGGTGTGTTCCCAGGGAATGGTCTCTGGGTTGGAGGCTGGGATACAGTGGTGAGTGGAAGGAGGTTAGAAGGGTATGGTTCCTGCAGTCCACAGGAACTGTCAACGTGGGTGGAGGGTGTCTGCTGCTGGTGATCTGTTACAGCACTAGGGACAAGACTGAGAGATGGGCTCTGGGGAACCAAAGCGGGGGAGACAGGAGAAGGTAATTCAGTCTTCTCAGACTGAAGGCTTTAGAATAGTATGCAGTTTAAAGATTCTCTTTAAAAGACACTTTTCAGCTTCATATGGAAATACATAGAAACAGAATAACTATAACAATTCTGAATAATGAAAGAACTGATGGGTGTATTCACTATCCCTGATTTCAAGTTGTACTGCAGAGCTAAAATTAAAGAAACTGCATGGTATTGGCTCAAAAACAGATGTGTCAATCAATGAAATCAAATTGAAGATCCAGACATAAATCCAAAGTCCTATTGACAACTGATTTTTCATAATGAAGCCAGAAACACACATTCGAAAAAAGACATCTTCCACAGCTGATGCTTGTCAAACTGGACAGTTGTATGTAGAAGAATCCAAACACATCCATACTTATTACCCTGTATGAACTTCAACCCCAAATAGATCAAAGCTTTCAACATAAAATTATTATTTATACTTTAGTATATTTATGGGATTCCCTAGTTACAAAACAAATACATCTCTGACTCTTGTTCCTTCCCTTGAATTCTTTTGTTTTGTGTGGTAAAATAATCACCATGTATTATGTGAGAAATAAATTTTGGGCTGTGAAAGTAAAATCAGAAAATATCATTAAAAATGTGGTAATAGAGACAACATGGTAGTAGCATGGAAAAAATAGAGAGATAAACCAACGAAATTGAATAAAGATCCATAAATAAAGTGACAAAGCTATGCCCACTTAATTTTTGACAAGAGAAGCAAAACATACATTGAATAGAGACAGTTTATTCAATGAATGGTGCTGCCAAACCTGGATTCCATTTGCAAAACAATGAATGTAGATTCATTTCATCAATCATACAAAAATAAGTTTGAGATGAAACAGAGACTTTGGTTTCAAACTTAATACCAAGTGGACAAGACCTTTCTTTGTAATAGAACACCAGCCTCACAGAACTTTCCCTCAGAATTAACAGATGGACACGGAAAAATCAAAAGTTTCTGTACAACAATGCAAAAATCAGCAGAGTAAAGATAACACACAGAATGGGAGAAAACCCTTAACAGCTACACTTCAAACATGGGGGTTAAGTCCAGAATTTATAAAGAACTTCAGAAATTAAGTACCACTGAAACAAAACTATCAATCAACAAACTGATACATGAAGTATACAGACAGTTTAAGATTGAAACAAAGAAAGAAAATGACTAATGAGTACCTTCAGATAAATGACCAATTTCATATCAATAATCATCAGGGAAATGAAAATTAAAACCACTTTGAGAGAGCACTTGACTGGGGTCATAATGACTCTCATCAAAAAATATGAGAATAAATGATAGGGTGTAGGTAAATAAGGCTCTTCATTCACTATTGGTGGGGGTTAAAATAAAGTCAGGTGGAAATCAGTTTGGATATTTTTCAAAACTTTAAAAATATAATTACTTATGGCTCAATTGTTTAACTCCTGAACATATATGAGGAGAACTCCTTACCCTACAAAAGAAATTTTCACTCTCA
Source organism: Myodes glareolus (assembly GCF_982192425.1). Taxonomy (NCBI): domain Eukaryota; kingdom Metazoa; phylum Chordata; class Mammalia; order Rodentia; family Cricetidae; genus Myodes; species Myodes glareolus. The sequence continues at coordinate 98,505,319 of NC_142032.1, forward strand.
AGAAATTTTTATTATTTCTAAATTTTGAGATTATAATACATTATCATTATACCCTTCCCTTTCCACCCCACACCATTTCATCTACCACTTCTGTATTCACTAGGGCAAAAAACTGGAATCAATCAAAATGTCCATCAACAGGTGAATGGATAATGAAAATCAAAGATAGATAGACAGAAAGACAGATAGATATGAATAATATTCAGAAAAAAATACAATAAGCACAGTCCATGAATGTTGAAGAACTTAAAATGTGAGGTCATACAATATCAGGGGGAAAAAAGACCTTCATTTTCTACCTTACATGCATCACTTAGAACATATGGTCCTGCCTCAACTAGATTTGCCAGGCTTAGTTGATGCCCACGGGAGGCCTTACCCTCTTTGAGGAGTGGATGGGAAATGAAGGAGAAGATGGGAGAGGGGAACTGTGGATGGAATGCAAACTGAATTTTAAAAATTGAGATGTTCTTTGTAGTCTGTTTTCTATTCCTTCCCAGGACACAGTCTCTGTGGCCTCTGGCTTGGAGACCCTTTCCTCTTTCCTCTCTGCTCTGCCGTTATGCTTTGCTGCTGTGTAATCTCAGGACTTTCACCTGTTTACATGGGTGGCACAGCCTCCATTTCAAGCAATAGTCCTTTGGGCAGTCCTAGCACATTGTTCTGACTATGCTTATAGCCCTGGGGGAAAGAAGAAAATGTTCTCTTTCATCCCACTGAGCATCCAGGATAAAAGAGACATCTGCAAAATCCCCAAGTTTTATAGGGTACAGATGCCACTTCTATCCAGAGCTGTGTTACAAGGTTAACGCCAAAATGTTAACTATGTGTATTGTCTCTCCCTTCTGTTTTAGTTTGTACAAAAGCAGTTGCTAAGCAAAAGGAAACTTGATTTTGGCCAGTTCTTGCTGGAATGCAACAATCTGTACTTTTAAGATCTCTTGAGACATGGAAGGTGGGGAAGGAGAATATATGTAAAAAGGACTTTTATTTTTGAAATCCAAGTGTGAAGAAAGTCTGCCTGAAACTTAGAAGAAACAGAAATGTTGTAGTTGAACAATATAATGCAAACAGGTATTTATTTTTCCTTTTAATTTATTTATCTTGGTGTATTTTCTTAGTATAATCTGTGTGACAGAGTTCAATGATTAACCAAGGCTGACATTGATTTGTAACCTCCCGTGTTCCTCTGTCTCCAAGTTCCAAGTGCAAGGATTATAGGCTTGAGCCTCAATACTCAAAAAAGAAAGGTTTTTCAGATTCATTCCTGTATCTAAAAACCTACATTTTTTTCTAAAAACAAAACAAAACAAAAATAACCCTGAAATTGTAAAGAAATATTTATAGTCAGGTTTTTTATCTTCCTCCTTTTTAACTGTCTGTGACATTCACTAACATAGCCATCAACATTAGAACATACACTTGAGTAACCCAGATCATTTTCTGTCTGGCCATAACAGAATTCTTGAATATCCATACAGTGCATGTACATTCTCTGCAACTATTTTGTGGTTAATCAGACACTGGCAGACTTAGTTCAGGCATCCTCTCCTCTTTGTTTAGGGTCTTAGCTGGGATCATCTTTGTGGATTCCTGGGAATTTCTCTAGAGCCAGGTTTCTTGCAAGCCCCCTAATGGCTCCCTCAAACAAATATTTCTTTCCTTGCTCTCATCTCTGTCCTTCAACTCCCTTTTCCTCAAGTTCTCCTCCCCCCATGCTTCTCCTCTCCTTTTTCCCTTCACCACTCCCTTCTGTTCCCACCCCCATACTCCCAATTTTGACAGCAATCTTGTCTATTTTCCCTTTCCAGGTAAATCTATATATGTTTTTCTTAGTGTTCACCTTGTTACTTAACTTCTCTAGGGTCATGAACTATAGGCTCATTATCCTTTGCTTTACAGCTAGTATTCACTTATGAGTGAGTACGCACCATATTCACTTTTTTGGGTGTGGGTTGCCTCACTCACAATGTTTTTTCTAATTTCATCCATTCGCATGCAAATTTCAAGATGTCATTGTTTTTACTGATGAAAGTAACTCTGTTGTTTAATGTGCCACATTTTCTTTATCCTCTTTAGTTGAGGGCATCTAGTTTGTTTCCAGGGTCTGGCTATTACAAATAATGCTGTTATGAACATAGTTAAATTAATGTTCTTGGACTATGATTGAACATCCCTTGCTGGGTACTGAGGAAGACTGATTACTAATTTTCTGAGATACCACCATACTGATTTTCAGAGTAGTTATACAAGCTTTCATTCCCATCAGCAGTAGGAATGTAGCATTGGTGCTTTGATCGTAGCTGTTCTGAGTGGTGTCAGATGGTCTCAGAGTCATTTTGATTTGCATTTCCCTGATGCCTAAGGATGTTGAACATTAGCTTAAGTGTCTTTTGGCCATTTTAGATTCTTCTATTGAGACTTCTCTGATCTGTAACCCAATTTTTAAATTATTTTTATTGAGCTATATGTTTTTATCCTTTCCCTCCCTTCCTCTCCCCTTCCCTTCTATTCTCTCCCAAGGTCCCCATACTCCCAATTTACTCTGGAGATCTTGTCTTTTTCTACTTCCCATGTAGATTATACCCACATATGTTTCTTTTAAGGTCCTCTTTATTGTCTAACTTCTCTGGGATTGTGAATTGTAGGTTGGTTTTTCTTTGCTGTATGTCTAAAATCCACTTATGAGTGAGTATATATGATATTTATCATTCTGGGTCTGGGTAACCTCACTCAGTATGATGTTTTCTATACCCATCTATTTGCCTGCAAATTTCAAGATGTCATTAAATTTTTTCTGCTGTGTTGTACTGCATTGTGTAAATGTAAAACCTTTGTCATTATTCATTCTCCAGTCAACGGACATTTAGGTAGTTTCCAGGTTCTGGCTATGACAAATAATGCTGCTGTCTGTGAACATAGTTGAGTATATGTCCTTATGGTACAATCGAACATCCCTTGGGTATATGCCCAAAAGTGTTATCACTGAGTCTTGAGGTAGGTTGTTTCCTAATTTTCTGAGAAATTACCATACTGATATCCAAAAGTGACTGTACCAGTTTGCACTCACATGAGCAATCCAGGAGTGTTTCCTTCACCCAACATCCCCTGCAGCATAAAATGTCATCAGTATTTTTGATCTTGGCCATTCTTACGGGTGTAAGATGGAATCTTAGAATTTTTTTGTGACACACACACACACACACACACACACGATATATATGAAATTGGTCATTTATCTGAAGGTACTCATTAGTCATTTTCTTTATATGCCCACTTAATTTTTGACAAGAGAAGCAAAACATACATTGAATAGAGGCAGTTTATTCAATGAATGGTGCTGCCAAACCTGGATTCTATTTGCAAAACAATGAATGTAGATTCATTTCATCAATCATACAAAAATAAGTTTGAGATGAAACAGAGACTTTGGTTTCAAACTTGATGCCAAGTAGACAAGACCTCTCTTTGTAATAGAACGTCAGCCTCACAGAACTTTCCCTCAGAATTAACAGATGGACACAGAAAAATCAAAAGTTTCTGTACAACAATGCAAAAATCAGCAGAGTAAAGATAACACAGAATGGGAGAAAACCCTCCCCACCTCCCCTCACATCCAAATTCACACCCTTTCTCTCTCTCTCATTAGAACAGATATGCATCTAAATGTTAAATTGAACTAAACTAAAAGAAACCAGGAAAAGACAAAAACCCCAAGCAAAGAGAACAAAAAGAGCCAAAGAGAAATCCCAAGAAATACATAAAGATAAAGGGACACACAATCTTGCACATACAGAAATCTCATAAAAACACAAAATTGGGAACTAGAAACCATTATATATATATATATATATATATGTATTATATATGCATATATATATTATATACTATGATGCATGATACATATACTTTAAGAATAAAAAAAAGTCCTGACACAGCATTGTGACCAAAAGCAAAGTATCTCTGAAAAAAACCATCGACTTTGTTTCTCATTGGCCATCTACTGTAGGGCATGGGGCCTGACTTTACCTCATCTACCCACTGGGTCTTCACTGTAGGAAAATTAAGTCTTCATTTGCAAGTGATTTTCAACTAGAGATAGTGTAGTGTCTGGGTTAGGTATAGCGTCCATCAGAAATTTAAATTGTTCAGGCAGGCAAACAGTCCTAACAAATGTGATTAATGAAGGGACTCGATGTCATCGACATTTTTAACTTCATTAATGCCAAGATTAGCATTATATTTTCGTTTAGAAATATACTGAGAGAAATAATTTGTATCTATATTTAAAAGATACATGATAACAAAAAAATTTAAAAAATACATTGTAGAAATGTTTAGTTACTTGTACTCCATAGTCACTATAGAGGGAAATGGGTATCACTTAGTGCTTCAGATATAAAATAGCACACTTTGATTTTAAAGACACAGAGATTAATTTGATATTTATAGAGTCTTGAGAGCCTGAGGAAGCACCAAGAAGTTGCCTTTAAAATGAATCTTCTCTCTTTAGTTTAAATTGGATGATATCAGAACTTGAAAAACCTTGATTTTGATTGTCACTATTTGCTGCCATTTTATGTCTTGAAATTCAATTCAGACCATGAAAAGGAATGTTAACACCAAGTTTATACTATGTATGTCTTACAAACTTGTCAAATCCTTTTTAAATTCATCATTTATATATTAAGAATATTTCTGAAAAATATATCTTTAACAATTTGATGACTAAGGGTTTTTATATTTTATTTTATTTCTTTTTTGCTTTCTGAGACAGTGTTTCTCTTTCTAACAGCCCTAGTTGTCCTGGAATTCAATCTGTAGACCATTCTTGCCTTGAACACAGAGAATTGACTGCCTCTGCCTCCTGAGTGTTGGGATTAGAGATGTGCACCACCAACACCTGGTGATGAATAAATATTTTATGATCTATTTCTTAGAGTTTTGATTAGTATTTTATATTAATTAGTTCTTTTAAAGCAGAATTGCTTTAGGAAGATATCATATATATATATATAATATATGTATATGTATATATATCATTGCATTTCACAACTAACTTAATCAAACTCTTCTCTTAGCTTTTTATAGATATTGTTTTGTATAAATAAATAGCATCTTAAGCATTTATAAAGCATTTGTAGACACAAATATATGATTTTAACAAATTTTGAGAAATTTATATTACCCAAGTCTGTATTTATCTGGTTTTTAATGCACTAACCAAACACCCACATTTATAGTCATGCATTTTAAATGATACAGCAATCTTGTTCCAGAGAATGATGAGGGAAATTCTTTCTTTACCTTCATGTTATTTGTCAGTTGGTACTGGATACTAGAAAAAGCTTCAAAGATCATAGGACAGCTCTCACACCCTCAAAGAGACTTTACACAGCAACCTTCAAGGTCAGGAGGACCTTGAGACCACCAGACTCAAACAGGACCAGGAAAACCATAGAATGCCTGCAGCAGCCTTATGACGGGGTTCAATGCTGAGTAACTTGAACAGGGAGTGATACCTTCACTACTCAGGTCTGGTCCACCAGGTACCTTCTTAAACTGTGGCAGATAGACTCCTGAGCAACAGCCTGTCCCAGTCCAAGGCTGCAGACTAACTACTTGTCCCTGTGCGGGGAAGATGACATCAAGAATCATACTTTATTCAGAAATACACCTGTTCCCATGGACTTCTTGTATCCTTGCCAGGTCCCAGTCAATCAACCTTGCTGAACTTGCTGAGACAAAAAACTGCCAAAGACTGATGGGATCAAGGTTCACTGCTCCCATACCTACCCCCTTCACCAAACTCTGGTAATGTCATCAATTGCTGATAAGCATTTCTCATGCCTGTTATATGAGAATGATTTTTACTCTCTCTATTATGGGACGGGACAAAATTCCTACTAAATCCAAAAAGGCTGATCTGCTACTGTGCAATCTATTTGGACATTTTTTTCTGTTCCTTTCTGGTCATTTCTAAATGCTGACCCCCCATCCTGTGATGTGACATTTTACAAATTCCATGACTTTATTATTTGCCAATCATAAAGCTCCCATGACACAACTTCCTTCCTACTACTTTGTCCTCCAGACTCACAGATTCCCAGGAACTCTCTTCTCACTCAACTGATGTCAATGCATCCAGGTCCATCTTCCCCTACTGGTGTTCTCCACCATTCTCCAATACTAATCAATAGCAGATCTCTTACTCCTCTGTGTGTCAGACTGTTGACTGAGGTTTTCTGTCCAGCCCGGTGCTACATCTGTTTAGTCCCCCCCAAAATCACACAGAGGTCTACATTAGTTATAAACTGATTGGCCCATTAGCTCAGGCTTCTTATTAGCTAATTCTTACAACTTATGTTAGCCCATAATTTTTGTTTGAGTTAGCCTTGTTGCTTGGTATTTTTTTTGACGAGGCAGTCACATCTTGATTTCTCTGAGACTAGATCACAACTGTGGATTGTGCTTCCCTCCTCCCAGAATTCTCATCACCCTGCCTATACTTCCTGCCTGGTTATTTAAAAATAAAAATAGCATTTATTTAAAAATATAAGTGTTCCATAGCATTGTCTCATAGCATCAGACTCAATATTCACGAATTCCTGAGGAACCCAGGGCACTCTAATTTATAATTATCAGACACTTCAAATCCTACATTTTATGTCCTACTATCTCTAAATTTCTAAAACTTCTGTGGTAGTTTGAAAAAAAAATGCCCCCAAAGGGAGTGGCATTATCAGGAAGTTTGGCCTTGTTGGAGTAGATGGCCTTATCAGAAGTGTGTAACTGTGGAGGCAGAATTTAGACCTCATTTATGCTCAAGATATGATTTGTATGTCTCAGAATGAGACAGACAACTTTCTGTTGCCTGTAAGGTGTAGAACCCTCAGCTATTTTTCCAGTACCATCTCTGCTGCCATGTCTGACTATGATGATAATGAACTGACCCTCTGAACTGTAAGTGAGCTATCCCAATTAAATGTTTTGCTTTAGAACATTTACTGTGGTCATTGAGTCTCTTCGCAGCACTAAACCCCCTCAAGCAGAAGTTCAGACCAGGAGTAGGATATTGTTGTAATAGCCCTAGCATGTTTTTGTTTGGAGGAGTCTGGATTTTGGTACATTGACTTAGAAAAGCAGTGGACTGTTTTTAAGCACTGTTTAATGGGCTATATTAGTAGGAACGGGAAAGTCAGTGGTGCCAAGAGTTATTTGAACTTTGGGAGGCTAGCTCAAAAGATTTCAGAGAAGAATTTTAGTATGCTGCCTTGAGATCATTCTTGTGATATTTTGGTGAAGAATGTGGCTGTTTTTTGCCCTTGCCCAAAGAGTCTGCATGAAGCTAAATTGAAGAGTTTTGATCAATTCCATTGCCAAGGCAAATCTCAAAAAGGCCCCATACAGACTGTGTTATGTGGTTATTCATGTTAACTCTAATGAAGATTTATAATGAAATGGAGTAAGCTGAGCAAATAAAAGCACAAAGAGCAGAGATTGAGAAAGGGGACACTGGGAAGAGTTAATTCCTGTATTGAAGAAGATAAATGGAGTAAGAAATAGAATAAAGGGAGCAGTGACCTCAGGGTAAGAGTCCACCCAGCTAAGTGTCTAACTTGTGAAAAGCAATTAAAGAAAAGTTATAGTCAGGTGTAGTTGTACATACATTTATTCCCAGCATTCAGAAGCTAGAATTTGGTAGATCTCTTAGTTTGAGGTCAGCTTGGTATACAGAACAAGTTCAAGTTCAATCAAGCTTAGGCAGTGAAGGTAATAGTCAATAAAATGAAAGTTGGTGAAGTTGTAATTGAACAAGGAGGCCGTGTTCCCACCCCAGTAAACATCAAAACTTGGCAGCTTCGGCCACATGGTTCTGCAGTTAAGGATAGAAGAATAAGGCTATGGGGTCTGACCTAGAGACTAAGGAAAGCAACTGAGCCCAGACAGGTTTCAGGGGTGTCCCTGAATGGAGACTAGAGAAGCCATTTTACAAAGCTGTGAATTTGAAATCTGAAATGCCTTGAGAAACCCAAGCTATTAGAGATGCCAGAATCACAGGATACCTGCCGAGGGGAGCTGCTAAAAGGTAATGGAATCAGCCCATAAGAAAGAAGTTTGTTGATTTCAACAGATATGAATGAAAATGGAAATTCAAAGAATGTTTTGACATCAAACATGGAGATGCAGAGTCTAGAGTTTGCCCAGCTGGTTTCCAATCTTTTTTTCTATCCAGTATTTCCTCATGATGCTCCCTTGCCCATGTTTTGGAATGATAATGTATATCCTTTGCCATTAGGCGCTGAAACATGTGATACGCATTTTATTTTGATTTTATAAGAAATTATAATTAAGAGATTGCAAGACTCTCAGAGGAGATTTTGAACATTAGACTTTTAAACATTATTGAGACTGTGATAGATTGTGGGAACTTTTGAAGTTGAACTGAATGCATTTTTGCATTATGATATGCTTATTTCATATCGTGACTTCTGCAAATTAAAAAAAATCTAGGCCTTTCAATTTCCCATGAGATACTACATGGAAAAATTACTACTTTTCAATATTTCAATCCTACACAATATTCTCAAAGCTCATTGAACCAGACATTTAAAGCAGTATATTATCCTGTCTGTGAACTCTATGTACTTTGATATTAAACTCCAGGAAAACGCACACACACAAAAAGAAAAAAAAAACCTGAGACAGGCAGACTGAGGCAGATAGAAAGAGACAGAGTGAGACAGAAAGACAGTGGGACAGAAAAAACAGTAACTCTGTAATTAAAAAATAGAATATGTAATTTTGTAAATAATGTTAACCCTTAAGTTTATTGCTCTTCTATGATTTTCCCTACCTAGTAATTATTTTGTTTGCATAATAATGTATATACTAGCTTTTAAAATCTTTATTCTTCCAAGATAATTCCAATGAACCATTGAAACTTGAATGAATAAAGGTGAAGTTTCCCTTTGTTTCCCCTAGCTCTTGAATTGTTTATCTTTTTATTGTCTTCAAAGTCTTGCATTAGTGCTCTTGTACTATTTATGTGAAGTTATCTAAGAAGAGTTAGGATCTGTCTTATTGCAGATTACAGAGAGTTAGGCAACACTGACTATAGATGGAGGAACCACAGTATTGTTTTATGAATTAGACAAAGACTTCTTTCCACAGTACAGCTCTGTTGATGCAAAACAAACAAACAAAAACACAACTAAAGATTAAACAAAACAAATTCTCTTATCTCAAAGGAAATAAGGTAATTTATTCTGTAGATAAATGTGAGAAACCATGGCCCAGGAATGATTGAGCTTCCTGGAAATATTATGATCCAATATGGTAGCAGTTTGGTGAATTTTTATAATCATAGAACAATGAAAATCATAAATCAATTCACTTTTAAACACATTGGCAGAAACATGATTGAGACAATGAACATCAAAGTAAGGAAATCTCTGTTTTGTGTCTCAGATCCTATCTGATGACATTTTTTAACCTTTGAGTTGGTAGAAGGAAGGGGTTTGTTTGTATTTTCTGAAATATTTCTCTCATAGCTACCCAGATGTTAGGACAAATACAAAAGCAGAGAACAATATATTTTTTTAGGGTTAAGATAACCAAAGATAACTTGAGACATACAGAATTCCAACTCTCCAAAATATTTGGAGTTCTAGTAAGTCAGCCTTGTAGGAACTTAAGTGTAAGTTCAGCCTCCCCCATCCCAAAACATCATTTAATAGCTTCCTCTTATTGTTTAGGCCAGCCCTGCCTCACCACTGAGCAAAGACTTTCAGTTTCATTTCTCAATCAAAGTTCATTTCTCAGAAATCCTTATTTATATTGACAGGTGAAAGGAGAGTTGTAAATCTATTGTGTGTGGGTGTGGATTAAGCAGCGTTGTTTTCATGGTATTTTTTTTTTATGTTTTCCTCTTCCTTCCTTCCTTCCTTTTTTTGGTTTCTTTCTTTTTCTTTTATTATGCTGTCATTTCCCAGTTTTTCCTCCTTTGAAATTTTGAATTCAGAAGACTTGGTGGCACAGTCCTTTTTCTGTATATTCCGGGTTTTGTGAAATCTTCCCCAGTACTCATTAGTATTGTTTGTGAACAGTGGCATGCTGTGTACAGTGGAGCCAGGATAGGAGGCAAAAGTTGCTTTACTCCAGCTATCTTGGAGTCGGTTGATTCCCTGAGGTCACTTTAAGCATTACTTTTGCAAATAACCAGACAAATTCTGGTAAGAAGCAAAGAGAAGCATCCTCTGCTGACAGTCAAGTTTCTTCCTTACTCCCTGGTAATCTACATTTTCCCTAGAAAAGTGGTTATCTGTCTTATAGACAAACACCTGAATTCATCTACTAAAATAAGTGTCGAGGGAAAATATTCTTACATTCAAGTCAAAGGTCTTCAGCCACAGATTTCAAAAGAATGTAGTTAAAAATATTATTCTCATAAGAATTAGTTGAGGTTTTATGGAATATTTCAATGTCCTATTTGTTATAATTTCTTAAAGTTTTCTTCCAATCCAACCACATTCTGTAATGGAGAACATTTAAGTTACTTATAAACTCAAAGTCCATTGCAAGCAATAATTACTCAGATAAAAGCTCATTTCTCTTCTAACTACTTTGTATTAAAAATATCCAACTTCCACCCAATTCCTCTTCCATTTTTTAGCTCTGACAAATTTCCTTTGCAGAGATGTCATTCTGTCCTTACCTTTTGGCTTCTCATCCAACTGTAGACTTCTTTCATTTGTAATTCCACAATCTTTGGCCTAGTACATATCTCTAGAATGCCTTTTCTTGTGCCTCAGTGAAGAATCTCAGGGTAGAAGTCAGAGCTCGTGGTGAACTAACTTCCTTCACCCTTAAAGTATATTGAGCCTGTGCTTGGCATGGAGGAAGCACAGCAAGGGCAGAGGAAGCCCCAAGGAACAATTTCCCTCCACCAGTCTTCTCTCAGGCACAGAACTTTATGAAGAGAGAGAGAGAGAGAGAGAGAGAGAGAGAGAGAGAGAGAGAGAGAGAGAGGGAGGGAGAGAGAGAGAGAAATCCAAGGAGTATGGGAATTTTTCCCAAGGATATATCTTAACCAGACATAGACCGAATATAAGGAGAAAAGCCCAGCACCTAGAATGCAAATGCAAGTTGGTTGACACTGCAGTCTACAGTGTCCCTAGCAGGAATATATGCTGAGTGTGTGAACTCTGCTCCAACTCCCACAGCCCTGTTGTGTGCTTACATATCGGCTCTCATAGATCTCTTTTTTAGGGAAAGGTTTGCCTCTGTATCCCTCTTTTTATATGTATGAATATTTTCCCTCCATGTGTTTGTGTGTACCATATGGTGTCCTGGTACTCCCAGAGGTCAGAAGAGGGCCTTGAATATCTTAAGATTTAAGTCACGGATAGTCCTGAATTACCATGTTGGTGCTAACAATCAAAACTGGGATCTCTGAAAGAACAAAAAAAGGTTCTTAACCACTGAACAAATTTGACAGCCCCTAAAAGATTGTTATAATGGGGTTTGAATAATATAGCTCATTTCTTACCTTGAGAAAATACCTTCTTACTTTTACTGAGTTCATCTTTCTCAGGCAAGTTCAGATAAAGTCTCTCTGTAAAGAATTCCTTAATAATCAGTCACTCATATTCGATCTTAAAACCCTTTGAACAACTTTCCTTCTTTTTAATATTCATGTTTCTTATCATATGGTATTGTTACTTCCCAGTGGTTGGTTGATATCTTGGCTACATAACATATGTATAAATGTGCATTATTAATTTCTAAATATAACATGCTCAGTCTGTATAATGTTATTTGTATGTATGTTCTTAGGGCTGACTAATCCGAAATTGGTGTGTTCATCCATAGAGAAGAATACTTCTCCTTCTCTAGTATTCCTTATTTGCCTATAACTCTTTATGTCACGTTCAGGCCACATCAGCTTTCCCTTGTTCATTTTGGCATGTCTACTGGATTCATTCTTAGCTCATCCTCAGGCAGTCATATTGGTAAGAATTTATGGGTATAGCTTTTGACATTATGGGAGAAACAATATCACAGAAAACTCTGCAATCTTTCCAACTCCCCTCTACAAAGTTCTTTGAGCCTCAGGTTGGGGAATGTTTTATAACACTGCAGAAGGAGATAGACACAGGAACCTTGCCGATAAACCACAATCCTCGTGTCAATACATAATAATAAAAATGGGTTAATTTAAGATGTAAGAGTTAGCTACTAAGAAGCCTGAGCTAATATGCTGAGCATTGCATTAATTAATGCAGTTTCTGTGCGGTTATTTCTTGTCTGGGCAGCTGGGAATGAACAAGCAGTCTCAGACTACAGAAGTTTACCTTCAAATAGAGACATTGTGTTTTCTGAAGTGACTAAAAATTTTGTCATCCTCACAGTGCATGTGAATTGGTCATGTGCCATAGTCATTGCTTATACCACTAGCTATTTGAATAAACTTGATATGAACTTACTTTGTGTTTGAATTTGCATCACTGTGGGGATAGGTTGAATGCATTTTCGCGTTCTTATTAATATATTTAACATACCTTCTCTTATAAAATTTAATTTCAAATATTATGCCTGTTTTCTTTTTGGCTATGTTTATATTTTTTTATTCCAGATCTCTTTATGTATTTTAAGTTTTGGGCTAGACACCTTCATAAAAACATTCTCTTGATCTGTAGCTTGAAATTTCCTTTTTTTAGCTGTTTTTCCTAACCATAACAATTTTCATGTTTTAATGAAATCTATTTTAGTTTTTTACATCTATTTAAACCTAATGATTTCATTATTTAATTTGAATCAACCAATTGATGAATTAGTTTATTAAACATCTCTTGTCTAAGCACTGTCATGTAGAAGTTTTGGCATAATTTTCTAAGAAATCAAAATTCTCACAAAAAGTTTCTATGATCTGCTTTTATTTAATATTTGCTTTTGTATGAGGTGATACATGAGGATTCTCTTATTGTTACCTATTGTTTCAGGTACCATTTTCTGAGAACACTGTCTTTTCCTGTTGAAATTTTTGGGTTGTTTTGTCATAGATTAAGAATATTATAGAGGTTACTTTTGGACTTCTTTCTACTGTAAAACACTGCAAAGAGAAATGAAAAGCATCTAAATGAATAGAGAAGTACTACTTGTTCATAAATTGCAAAACTCAGTCTTTGAACAATAAATTTAAGTATGTTTGCATTAATTTCAGGGCCAAAGAAAATTCTGAGCTTCATAATTAAATTTTATTCATCTATTTTTTATTTTTATTGAAAATAGAATATTTTCACATAATATGACCTGATTAGGGGACCCACAACACACACAAACACACACACACACTTGCACACACTCAATGAGAGAGAGAGGAGGGAGAGAGATACTTCTCACAGTTCCTTTACTATCCCATGCAGGTTCATTCCTTCCTGTATCTCATTAGAAACAATAAATTTCTAAGGGATAATAATAAAGATTGACAAAATAAAGTATAGTAGAATAAAACATAAACAATATCAGATTTGGACAAGACAGACAAAGAATAAAAAGTGCCCAGGAGTTGGCACAGAAATCGGAGACCCATTGTTCAAATACCCAGAAATCTAAAAAAAACACTAAAATGGAAGCCATAATACATACTCAGAAGATACTGCTTGAGTCTCCATGTTTTCATATGAGCTTTGACCATGTTGATTTACAAGTTCTTGGTTGTTTGGGTGTCCTCCATCATTTCTGGCTTTTACATACTTTCTGATTTCTTTCATAGTATTTCTAGAGCCCTTAGGGGAAGAATTGAAGTAGACATCTCATTTAAGGCTGAATGATCCAAGGTCTCTTACTCTGAATAATGGTTGGCTGCTGTTCTCTGTATTTGTTCCCATCTTTATCAGGAGGAAGCTTCTATGATGATTACTGAGGACGGCACTGATCTCTGAGTATAACAACATGCTACTAGAAACCATTTTATCACTATTTTTTTAGACTAGGAATATTCAGTTTTATCCAAGGTCCATGTGGGCCAGGGCAAGGAAAGGCAAAGCTTCCTCCATCTTGCAATCTTTCTGAAACCGTTTAAAGTTTAAGTAGAATTTGACCTCCCTGATTGAGAATCCCATGGCTAATTACTGAACTTTTGTAGGAACTAAAGTTTAGTATGTCCTAGCCTGCTTGTGCATAACCTCCTATACCTGAAAACTTATCCTAACTAAAGTCATATTGCTTCTTTACATAAAGCCCATCCCTCCCCACATGAAACTGATGAGAGAAATGCTGTGACATAGTCGTCCCTTCATAACTATATGTTCTAGACATTCTGAGCCATTCCTAGATCTCCAAATACTTTGGTATGATCCCAGCTGGCTAAAATAAAGACAATAAATTGATTATCAACTGCATGTGAGTGGTCATCACTCACTGGGTTCAAAGCGTTTGTGTCTGTACATGGTAGCTTGCCAACTATCTTACTATAAAAAGGACACTAGAATGTGGTGTTGAAGGCTCTATGTAGACAGTAGCTTGACTTTTACATAGTCAGTGATTTGTGTAGGGGTTGTCCTCAAGCAAGGGAAGTGTGCTGTCAGTTTGTAGAGTCTATAGAAGGTCCTTCTGTATTTGTGTTGCTTTCATTAGTTAAATAAAGAAACTGCCTTGGCCTTTTGATAGGGCAGAAACTTAGGTAGCCAGGGAAGACAGAACTGAATGCTGGGAAGAAGAGCAGAGTCAGGCAGACACCATGATTCTCCGAGACCAACAATGGTTAGACTCATGCCAATAAGCCACAGTTAAGTGGTGATACACATTAATGGAGATGGGTTAAACTAATATCTGAGAGTTAGCCAATAAGAAGCTAGAGATAATGGGCCAGACAGTATTTTAATCAATACAATTTCTGTGTGATTATTTCAGGTATAAGCTAGCTGGGCAGCAGGTTGTTTTTCTTACTAAAGAATGGCACCCAACGTGGCCAATTAAATCCACTTAAAAACCTGAGAGAGCTTAATTTTAAACACAGAAAAAACAGTTTAACACAGCCTTTTGCTGTTTGCTGGCAGCTTGCTACAAAGAAATTTTCTTGACTCAGCAGCAGGAAAAAACTGGCAGTTTTACAATGCTGGCTTTCTGGGATGTGCTGCCAGCATGACATTTGTCTCTTGCTGGACACAGAGCATTTAGATCGGGTCTATGAGTAAAATGATATGGCTTACTTGATGGCAATGTGGACATGTTGTGTGCCTGAAACTGCATGTGGCTCAGGGACACCAAATGGCTCTGAGGCAGGAGTGGCTCCACCATGCTGAACTGTGCTGATCTCAGGCAGGAAATATTGTAATTATCATAATAACAGCGCAGTTAAAGTTTAGACTTGGCAGGAAACAAGTGGTACCATATTACCCCTACATTACGCAAGCTAAAGTTTTTAAAAAGCACTAAACATTTTAAGAAATGCCTCTGGATAGTAAAGAATTACAGATTCCCAATAGGACAGATTCAGACATAAAAGACCTAAATGGTTCACAATGTTAGATAAAGTACGTAGGCTTGAAAGAGAGAAGAAAAAGACTATAGAAAGTTATAAAATAAAGTTAATGCTTAAAAAAAGGTAAAATCTTTAAAGAGACAGAGTACAAATAGTCATAGATTAAAAAAATAAAAAAATAAGCCACATAAAATGGAAAATTCACAAAGAGTCTGGATTATGCATATTATTGTGTTTTCTTTAAATATTTTGACTGTGAAGGAGCTAAGTGCAGAGAGACTTTTCATTGTTTGCACTGATAAGTTAAACCAGCATGCTTATTATAAAGGTATTAGGACTTCAGAAGTTGGATACAAGGATATGATGCTTTGGAAAAGAGGTTCTTCTTTTGTATTCACAAATATGAGATCCTGTGGATAGTTTCTAGACCAATATGGTATGATAGACCATGCCCTCCTGAAAGGTTGTTGTAAACACCCTCAAAACTTACTTTGTTCAACTGCCAACTGAGATGAACCTAGCATACAGGATACACCATGAAAGACCTGATTAACAACGCCCCCATACAGCATGAAGGAGTCTGGAGAGAAAAAAACTTTGCCCATATTCCCAAATATTATTTATAAATGTTCTTTTACATTTAAAATGGGATATGATATAGATATAAATAATTTGCATTGATATAAATTTTGCTTTATTGATATAAATTTAAGATCAATCTTGTTATATGTATATTTCTGCTCTTTATTAAGGTATTGTGATTTTGTAGTTCATTTAAAAATGTAATGTGTAATTAGGAAATATAGGTTGTTAATAGATAATCATCAATAATAGTCAAACTTGTAGTCATGTTAGATTTTCTAAATATATAGAGATATATTTCAGTTAGATGGGCATTCTTCATATCTTTCAAAGACTACAGAATATGGCATTTAAAATGTTTTATAACTTAGAGTTTTTCATGACAATGAGACACCTCTGTTGCTGGCAGCACCAGCTACTTCAAGAGGAAGATGGGCATCGAAGAGGCTCTGTATAGAGTTTACTAGCCATTTGGGCAAGAAAGTGCTCTTACTTGGACTGTTGCATAAAACTGGACAGGAAGAACCCACAGAGAGAGGACTGCTGAACTTGAATAAGGTGAGATGATCCCTCAGAGTTTCTGATTCCATGAAAGTGTCTGTAAGACATTCTACAGGATACAGAAAAAAGTGACTAAACTGTCTTTGAATTTTCCTGTTTCATAAATTGTCTGCTGGATAATATGGGTCTGTAGGCTGAAGATGGATGCCCCAATGATACAGAAAAAATTTGGGTGACTGTACAGACAGTGAGATGTCTCTGTCATTTCTAGGGTTTTAGAAGTTGCTTACTTGCTGTTTACTTAGGAAATATTATATCCTTCTGGAGTCTTTGATGGAGTTGAATAATACATAGATATAGTTATAGTTTTCCTTAGTTATGTAAAAAGATATAAATATTGTAACCATAAATCTTGTTTGATAACTGTTTGTTATATGTAATTTTACTATGTTAAACTTAAAGCCTTCATTTCCTTTTTGTTTAAACAGAAAAGGGGAAATGGTGTAAGAGGTTATTCTGTATTTGTGTTGCTTTCATTGGTCAAATAAAGAAACTGCCTTGGCCTTTCGATAGGGCAGAAACTTAGGTAGGCAGGAAAGACAGAACTGAATGCTGAGAAGAAGAGCAGAAGAAGAGCAGAGTCAGGCAGATGCCATGATTCTCCTGTCGGACACTGACGCTGGTTAGACTCATGCCAGTAAGCCACAGTCAAGTGGCAATACATATTAATTGAGATGGGTTAAACTACTATGTGAGAGTTAGCCAATAAGAGGCTAGAGATAATGAGCTAGGCAGTAATTTAATTAATACAATTTCTGTGTGATTATTTGGGGGGATTAAGCTAGCCGAGCAGTGGGATACAGCCTGATCTCTCCTACTACAGTGGAGAATAATTGGAGTCTTGGAAACAGCTTGGGTTGTTTGGGGATTCCCATGGTACCCCTTTACCAAAGAGTACAATTAGATATCATCCAATTCTAGTACTAGGATCCTCAGTTGGTGTCAAGAGATATCTAGTTGGAACTTTGTCTGCCTCATTATTGTGCAATTTCATTTAAGTCTATACTTTAGAAACTTCTACTGTATTAGGTTTCCATATCTCCTCTCAAATGACCATTAAATTTTTGCACTCTTTTCCCCTATACTGTCCTATATTTATTTTTCTCCTCCTCTCAACTTGCTTCTCCCATTCTAGTTACCAAGCACATCTATCCACAAGTATCTACTCTGTCTCTTTTTAACAAGATATCTCTGTACCCTTTAGTTATTTACTGTATCTGTTGACAGAGGTTTCTATCCCACCAGGTCCCACATCAGTTTAGTCCCAAATAAACACACAGAGGCCTACATTAATTATAAACTGTTGACCTATTAGCTCAGGCTTCATATTAACACTTATAACTCATTTTAGCCCATAATTCTTGTCTATGTTAGCAATGTGACTTGACTTGGTGCCTTTTTTGCTAGGCAGTCACATCTTGCTTGTTCTGTGTTTGGCTTCCTTTGTGAAAAACACAGACTGAGTTTTCCTCTTTCCAGAATTCCCATGTTTTCATTGCCCTGCCTTTACTTCTTGCCTGGTCTCCCCACCTATACTTAATGCCTGGCTACTAGCAAACCGGTATTTTATTAAAATACAATTGACAGAGTGCAGACCATTGTCCCACAGGACTCCCCCCTTATTTTGAACAAGAACTCTGAATCAAATATTTTTTGTCTAGCTTTTCTCCTGACCATTATCTATAATAACTTGTATCCAACATTCTCTTCTTGAAAGAAACACACTTTTTGAATTAACTTTTGAAGTCAAGGCATTTTCATAATATATATGTTGGATTAATGCTGAAGTATTTACAATCAAATATCTTTTAGAAGCTTTTTCTCCTTCCTCCACCATTAAACATTTTAAAGGCAACATAATAAGAAAGAGTATCCAGACTCCCTGTGTAGTTTCCATATTTGCATGGCTTTATTTTAAACTCTATTTCTTTTATTTTTATTTTAAATTTTTGGCTTTTGAGACTAGGTTTCAGTGTAACTTTGACTGTCCTGGCACTCACTCTATATACCAACCTGTCCTTGAACTCAGAGAGATTTGCCTTCCACTGCCTCTCAAGTGCTAGGATTAAAGGTGTGTGCCACCATACATTGAACTCACAGAGATCTACCTGCCTCTGCCACCCAAGTGTTAGGATTAATGGTATGTGCTACCACACCCAACTACTCTTTCTTCCTTTTTTATTTTAAGGACTGTATCCTTTTTCTTTTCTCTCCTAGCCCTACATGTATTTTTAAATACACTGTAAACCATTTAGAGATTTACTTAATATGATTCTATCTTTACTATATATCTCTCTTTTTCTGACCAGAGGAGTCTTTATTTTTGCTAAGACATATGGCTAAGATTCAAGCCATGGAATTGATGGCTGCACCCAGGCCATTCCTTAGCTTTCTGAGAGTCTGGCCTCAAGGCAGAGGTACTGATCTGAGTCACATTTATTGCCACAACTCTATGGTATTTCAAGGTCCCTGACACCACCAAGAAGCCTGCAGTCAGCAATTTGTAAAAACCATTTAAGTGTTTGGTTGCAGAGATTCTTAAAAGAGCTGCAAAGTTTTGCAGCTAAAAAAAATGAGTCAGGAAGCATCTCTTAAATGAGATGTGCTTGCCTCTAGCAAAGAGAGCAAACCCAAGAAATTGCTGCTACCAAGAAACCACAATTAACACTGTTATTTTGTGTCTAGAATTACTTCCCAAGTTCTCTCACTTTTTCTGTGGATATAGCTGTTTACATTTTGGGCACCATTTTTTTGACAGAGGTTTCTGTCCCACCAGATCCCACATCCATTTAGTCCCAAATAAACACATAAAAGGCTAAATTAATTATAAACGGATTGACCTATTAGGTCAGGCTTCTTATTAACTCTCATAACTTAAATGAGCCCATAATTCTTGTCTGTGTTAGCCACATAACTTGGTACCCTTTTTGTGAGGCAGTCACATCTTGCTTGCTCTGTGTTTGGTTTCCTCTATGATAGCTACAAACTGACTTTTCCTCTTCCCAGAATTCTCATGTTCTCATTGCCCTGCCTCTACTTCTAGCCTGATCGACCCGCCTATACTTCCTGCCTGGCAACTGGCCAATAAGCATCTTATTAAAATACAATTGAAGGGTACAAACGATTGCCCCACAACACTTACTCTTACATAATCTCTGTGGTGCAATGAACTGTGGTTTGGTTATCATTGATTTAACAATCGATATCCAAATATAAGTCAAATCATACCATAGTTTTCTCTCTGTGTCTGGGATATTTTCACTCAGTAAGATTTTTCTAGTTCCACCCATTTGCCTGCAAATTTCATGATGTCATTTTTTTAATGGCTGAGTAAATTGTGTAAATGTGCCCCATTTTTTTTACCCATTCTTTTGTTGCCAAATATCCAGTTTCCAGTTTCTGGTGATTATGTTTAAAGCACCAATGAATATTACTGAGCAAATTTTCTTGTGGTACATAGAGCTTGAATTTATACTGAAGAGTAGTCGTGTTTTTCATTACCCTGATGGCTAAGGATGTTGAACATTTCTTTAAATTTAAGTGTTACCCAGCTATTCGGTTTTCCTTTATTGAGAGTTCTCAATTTAGAGCTGTACCCTAATTTTACTTGAGTTATTTCATTTCTTAATATCTAGTTTCTATAATTCTAAATATATTTTGGACATTAATCCTCTGTCTATCAGATGTGTAGTTGATGAAAGTATTTTCCCATTCTGTAGGTTACTGCCCTGTCAGAATGACAGTGTCATTTGCCTTGTAAAAGATTTTCAGTTTAATGTGTTTTTATTTATTACATACTGATCTTACTACCTGTTATAATGGTTTGTTATTCAGGAAGTTGTCTTCTGTGCCAATGTACTCAAGACCATTCCCCACATTTTCTTTACCAGGCTCATTGTCTGGTTTTATTTTGAGGTATTTGATCCATTTTAAGTTGAGTTTTGTGTGAGGTGATAAACATGTATTTATTTAGATTCTTTTATATGCAGTCAACCAATTTGATCACTACTATTTGAAGAATATGGCATTATTTTCCAAAGTGTAATCTTATTTTCTTTACAAAAAAAATCAATTATCAGTAGCTGTGTCAATTTATGATCATTATCAATAAATTCCTTTATGAGTAAGTCAGTCTTTATGCTAATTCCATACTTCATTTTAAAATAATAATGATTTTGTACTACAGGTTGAAATTAGGAATATTGTTTAGTGATACTTCCTAAAGTTTTTAACTTTTTAAATTTTCTTTGAAGGTCTCTGAAGAATTGTGTTACAATTCTGATTGGGATTTATGCGAACCTGTAAATTGCTTTAGGATGGCCACGTTTAATATATTTATCCTATCAAATCAAGAACATGGGAGATCTTTCTAGACCACTCTTTTATCCAATATCTTAAAGATTTTTTTAAATCATTCCTGGCTGTTATTTACTTGGCTAGAGTTTCCTCAACAGATTTTATACAATTTGAAACTTCATTGTAAAAAATGTTGTTATCCTGTATTCAGCTGTAAAGAAAAATGAAATTTGTAGGTAAATCAATAGAACTATAAAAGATCATATTGATTGAGGTAATCCTCACCCAGAAAGACAATGTCACATGTTTTTTTCTCATGACAGGCTCCTAGATCCAAATCTTCAGATGTGAGAAATATCCTGGAGTAACTGCAGAAACAAGGAAAGTAAAACAGATCTATTGTCAGGAAAAGGGTCTGGTAAGCAGCAGAGTGGGGGAGTAAGGTAAATATGGTCTGATCAGGTAAATGAATAAAGAACTCTTGGTGGATGGGGAAGGGAGTAAACATAGAAGAAGGGGTGATAAAGGGTAATATCAGGGTACAAATGATTTCATAGGGGAAATGAAAGATTCTTTAGAAAGGGAAAATGAGGTAGTTAAAGAGGAAAGGGGGGAAATCACAGGAAGGACGTTTGTAAAAGTTATAAAGAATCATATTACTCAATATCTAAGAAACACCCTATAGTACATGTGATTCTTTTCATAAATACTCACATATAGTTTGAATGAATTTTTCCTCACCTGAGTTAACAATGTTACCTCCAAAAGCCAAAGACCACTTAAAAAATTTATCAAGGCAAACATGAAAAGTTCTCTTTTGACTTTTTATGCAGGGTTATCCAAAATAGACGACCTATTACTATTTCCCTTGGTTGTTCCTGGGGGGGGTCTCTGCTGATCTCATAAATGGAAGTAAATTGAACAAAGGTACAAGAATAAAAACCCAGTCATAGCTGGAGGGCCCAGCTCTCTGGACCCTAGCAATCAGAGACACACTCCATGTACCATCCTTCCCAGATAGGCTCCACCAACCTGGGAGCAGTCTCCTCCCACCCACATCCATCCCTTACCACATCTCTGACCAAGAGAGCCTTGGCCCTGATTACCCATGGAGAGTGAGTGTCTGGGTTTGCAGCTGAAGGACACACCTGCAGTCCTCCCCTACCATATCTATGACCACACGAGCCTTGGCCCTGACTGCCCTTGGAGAGGTGAGTATCTGCATTCATGGCTGAAGCATTCAGTTCTCTGACACTAACCATAAGGGAACATCCCATTACCCACCCCAAAGCACCAAATCCCAGAGATCCCAGCCTCCCTATACCTGCAGCCATCCCCCAGTGCACCTATGACCATTGGAGCTTTGACCCTGACTTCATCTGGAGAGAAGCCCCAAGAGTAGCACCAGCAACTTCCAGGGGCACATTCCCACTGACACCAAGAGAAAGAGTGATCATATAGGTCACAGGCTCTACTTGCATCATTTGGAGAAAAAGAGAGCCCCTAAAGAACAAGCTGCACCTGCATCCCTTGGAGGAAGAGATGAGTAGGTCCGAATGCAATAATGCATTCAACAACCAAAAGAACAATATGGTAACACCTGAACCTAGTGGTCCTACAAAAGGTAGACTTGAATATCCTAACCCAGAAGAAACAGTAGAAAGCATACTTGAATATAACTTTCTGAAGATGATAGTGACCCTTAATGAGGAAATGAAAACTTTCCTTACAGAAATGAAGGAAAAGACAAACAAATTGGAAGAAATCAATAATTCACTTAAAGAAAGCCAAGAAAACAAAGAAAAACAAACAGGTGAAGATGACAATTCAAACAGTTAAAGACTTGAGAATTGAGATAGAGTCAATAAAGAAAACACAAACCAAGGAATTCTGAAAATGAAAAATCTGGGTAAAAGAAAGGAGCTACAGATGCAAACATAATCAACAGATTAAAAGAAATGGAGGAGAGAATCCCAGGAGTTGAATACATGATAGAAAAAAATATACTCATCAGTCAAAGAAAATGTTAAATCCAACAAATTCTCAACACAGACCATCCAGGAAATCAAGAACATTATGAAAAGATCAAACCCAGGAATAATAGGATTAGAAGAGTAGAACTCCAGCTTAAAGGTACAGAAAATATATTCAACAAAATCATAGAAGAAAACATTCCCAACTTAAAGAAGATTATGTCTATGAAAATAGAAGAAGCATGCAAAACATCAGGTAGACTAGACCAAAGAAATGTCCCTTTCCATATAATAATCAAAACACTAAGCATACAGAATAAAGAAAGTATATTAAAAGCTGCAATGCAAAAGGCTAAGTAACATATAAAGTCATACCTATCAGTATTATACCCGACTTCTTCTTTTTTCAGGGGTTGGGTTTTCTTTGTAGCTTTAAAGACCAGGCTAACCTCGAACACACAGAGATCCAACTATCTCTTCCTCTGGAGGACTAAGATTAAAGCTGTGCACGACCACTGCCTGGTTTACACCTGACTTCTTAATTGAAACCCTAAAAGTCAGAAGGTCTTGGACAGTTGTGCTGAAGACACTAAGATGCAATGGGTGCAAGCCCAGCCTATTGTACTCAGTAAAATTTTCAATCAACATGGATGAAGAAAACAAGATATTCCATGACAAAACCAAACTGAAACAGTACTATTCACAAAACCAGCCTTACTGAAAGTACTAGAAGGAAAACTCCAACCCAAGGAAGGAAGCTAACTGTACCCACAAAAGCACAGGCAACAGAAAATCTCATACCAGAAAAACCAAAAGGAGGGAAACACAGAAAGACTACAACTGAAAAAGTAACAAAAATTAACAATCACTGATCATAAATATCTCTTAATATCAGTGAACTCTATTTACCTATAAAAAAGACACAGGATGAGAATAGATACGAAAACAGGGTCCATCCTTCTGCTGCATACATGAAGCACACCTCAACCTCAAAGATAGACATAACCTCAGAGTAAAGGGTTAGGAAAAGATTTTCCAATCAATTGGACCTAAGAGACAAGCTGATGTAACTATCCGAATATATAACACAGTAGATTTCAAAGTAAATGCATTTTTAGCAGATGAAGAGGACACTTCATACTCATCACATGAAAAATCCTTCAAGATGAATTCTCAATCCTGAACGCCTATGTGCCAAATACAAAAGAACACATATATGTAAAAGAACATTGCTAAAGCTTAAATCCCATATCAAACCCCACACACTAGACTTCAACACTCCACTCTCCCAAATTGACAAGTCAACCAGTCAGTAAATTAACAGAGAAATAAGACAACTAACTGATGTATGACTCAAATGGACATAACAGATGTTTATAAGAAATTTCACCCAAACACAAAAGAATATGTCTTCTTCTCAGCATCTCATAGAACCTTCTATAAAACTGATCACACACTCAGTGACAAAGTAAACCTCAGCAGATACAAAAACAAAATGGGAAAACATCCTGTACCATATTGGATCACTGAAGGCATAAGTCACGAAAAATCCCACATGAGTTTGGAATTATGATTAATAGAATGATTATTTATTCAAAGGGGAAAAACTTACAGATCTCTGACCCAGACAACAGCCCCTCATGCTACCAGGAAAGGAGTCTAGGAGCCGGAAGTGGAGCCGGAAGCCAGAGAGAGAATGGAGGACACCTGGTTACAGACTCTTAATGACTGTCAAAGATTGTTAGGAGACATTTCCAGTCTATGACCAGTTGTTGAGATTATACCTGATCTAATAGTTCATTTAAACAAAACCTTAGATGTTGATAAAAATTTGAATAGTTCTAGAAATTGACAGCTGAAGCAGAAAAGGAATGGACAATGATTGAGGAAAAATTACAGGAGGCACATGTGGATAGTGTGAACCCAAATCTTAGTTGCATCCTAGTCATATTGCCATCCAGAATTTCTTCTACAGGTATTTTAATGCAGAGGAAAGACAATACTTTAGAATGGATATTTATACCTCATAAACCAAGTAAAAAATTAAAAACTTATGTGGAAAAAGTCTCTAAATAAATTATAAAAGGTAAACTGAGACTTCGTCAACTATATAGACCCAGCAGGAATTATAGTGCCTTTTACTACTGAGGAAATAAAAAAGTTATGGGAAGACAATGAACCATGGCAAAGAGTTTGTGGTAATTTTTTGGGAGAAGTTAATAGTAACTATCCCAAAAGTGATAGACTTAACCTCATAAAGAGAACTTCTTGGATTTTTCTTCAAATTGTACATGATGCAACAATAACTGGAGCCCATACATTTTATACTGATGCTAATAAATCAGGGAAGGCAGGTTACAAATCAGATGAATTGAGTAAGGTGTAACAAAGCCCTTATAATTCTGTCCAGAAGGTAGAATTATATGCCATTCTTATGGTGCTGAGGGATTTTAAAGAACCTTTTAATATAGTTACAGATTTACAATATGCCGAAAGGGTTATCTTGCATATTGAAACTGCTGAATTTATATCAGATGACACAGAGTTGACTTCATTGTTTATCCAGGTACAAGATATAATTAGCAATAGGCTTTTTCCAATGTACATAACACACATCCGGTCCCATACGGGTCTGCCTGTTCCTCTAGCACAAGGTAACGCTGAAATTGATCAATTATTGATTGGAAGCGTGTTGCAGGCCTCAGAATTTCATAAAAAACATCACGTCAATACTAAATAAAGGCTTAAAGAAAGTTTTCCATTACATGGCAATAAGCTAAGGACATTATAAAAAGATGACCTACTCGTTCTTTCTATAATCAAACACCATTACTTGCAGAGAGTAACCCAAAGGGTACTCAAAGAAATGAAATCTGGCAGATGGATGTGTTCACTTTATGGAATTTGGTAAATTAAAATATGTATACCACACCATAGACATTTATTCAGGTTTTCAATGGGCAACCACCCTGAGTTCAGAAAAGGCTGATTCGGTAATTGCACATTTATTGGAAGTTATTTATTTATTGGAAGTTTATATGAAAGCTATCATAAATAAAGACACAAATAAAGACAGACAATGGTCCAGCATATGTATCTAAAAAAATGAGATGCTTTTTTGCTTATTATAATATAAAACACATTACAGATATACCAAATAATCCTAACGGTCAGGCACTTATAGCGATATCAAATTGTACTATAAAGGATATGCTGAACAAACAGAAAGGGACAGAAAATACCCCCAGAAATAGATTGCATAATGCTTTATTAACCTTGAATTTTCTTAACACTAATGAGAAAGGAACAACAGCAACTAAAAGACATTGAAGAATGGAAAAGTCTGCTGAACTAAATCAACCGGGTTATTTCAAAGATGTACTGACCTCTCAATGGAAGCCAGGAGATGTGCTACATTGAGGAAGGGGTTTTGCTCTTGTCTCCAAAGGAGAAGAAAAATTGTGAATACCATCAAAATTAATAAAGGTCCAATTTGAAGAGGAGAAACCTCTTGGAAAAAAGAAATGAGAGCTCATCCACAATGATCATGATCATACAGGTGGTAAGAAAAACATATAGAATAAAGGTAGGGTCCTGTTCTTCTCTCTGCAGAAAAACACTCATCTTTGAAAAATTCAAGGGGCCTTGTATGCTTAAATACTGACAGATAGAAAAATAACTACTCAATAGTGACTCTCAAGAAAACTGAACAAGTTCTCTAAGTATAAAAATCTAAGATATACTATATTATATTTCTAAATTTATAGAGCTGGTTTTGGAGTTGGACTCTGGCTCAGTCCCTCTCTAATTTCAAGCCTGTTCTTAAGAGAAAAACACAGAGTTTCTGGAGTTTCTGTCTCATGTCATGAACCATGATATAGGACAGAAAGAAATATGAGTTTAGAAAACATCTTTGCTTTTCTTCATATCTATCATACCTTTCATTGAATATATCTATCTTGTCTTTCATTGAATATATGTATGTCTGTATATATCTATATGATTAATATTTAAGTTTTCCACAATGAACACTGAGTTTTTCCTTCACTGACATTTGAAGTTTCCAGAAAGAAGATGGGGCCCCATGACAACAACTCTACCTGGTTGATATGACGTCATGATACTGATAGCACTACTATAAGTCCTGTTTTGGACACCAGTTGCACAAGACAGTTCCAACTTGGTTAGCTGAAATGGTGCACATCTTGTACAACATTCTGCCCAGACCTCCGCAAATAATTTGAGACTATTTGCAATTTTAAAGACATTGATCTTGAAATTTAACCATCATTTACTTTCACAGGATCCCCCAGAAAGAACATCGCCCCCATGAAAGCTGGAAGTAAATCTAGAGGATAACGTCCGCTCTCCCAGTAAAGTTTGTCCTTGGCTTTAGGGACATCATTTAGGGATTGATTATTTAGTATACAGTTGAGGTGGGGGAGGAATTTTATAAGCTCAGGAAACTTTTTGTAAAAAAAAAAAAAGAGGGATAATTGGATGATGGGATAATAGATTGGGACTTGTGAGCTATTGCTTTTAGACAAATATATTGATATTGATTCTTGAATATTGATACAAAGTTAAATTATATTGACTATTGTAGGTATGCATGCTTCTGACTCTGTTTAAAACATTTTTTGTGTATTGATATATATATAGTATTTATATATGTATATTTACCATATTGCATTGTACATTTCTATCTCTGATTAAGATACTTATATATTGTTTATGTATTGATATATATATATATATATATATTTACCATATTTAAAAGTATACTTGTACATTGTTTATACTTGGAGGTCATATTGTCCTCATTTATTGCACAGTTGTTTATTGTCTTAGTCTTTAAGTTAGATAGGTATTGAGAATAATATAGATCAACAGTCATCTATGTTTGTCATTTATAATTAGACTAATCAGGTTCTTGAGATACATAGAGATTATATTCAGTACATACAAATAATCTTCAACCTCTTCAAAGAGCTGTAGAAAATGGCCTATAATCTAACTCAGAGTTTCATGGTAGTGAGACACAATTGCTCCTGGCAACACTGATCTATTCCTGAGAGAATGTTGAGCACCAAAGACACTCCACCTGGAGCCTTTCTTATTGGCAGAACTGGCCTTTGGGTAAAGAAATACCCATATCTCAATTACTGACAGAGATACAGAGTATCCGTAAATGGATAAAACAGGACTGTCATATCCTGCCAAGCCAGAATAAGATAGTTTTGAAAAGTTTCTTGCCTTTGAAAATGTCTTGTGTCTAATAAGCCTTCAATAAAACACCATTTATACAGACTCTTAGCTTTGTTCTTCGATTGTTATTAGAAGTCTGCCAAATATTACATTTACTCTGTACTACTGGATTTTTTGACTCATCCTCCACATATAACTCATCATTTCGATCAGTATTACTTTTTGCAGCAGACATTGGAGTTTTTAATTTTCTTGGTGAGACACGTTCTCCACTGTAACTGGGAATGCCTGGGCCACCTTTGCCTTGGGGTGCTGCGAGAGGCCCCTCAATGGGTTTCCCAATGGTATCAGGTTGCCTTGTCTGTCTGTTGTTTACCTGCATCCGTTGGACCAATGTTGGCCCGTACCGTGCCTCCTACATATACCTGAAGGCCTAGGTCTCCTATTTCTGTCATTCCCAGAGGAGATATTATTTCTAGAAATTCTTTGCCTGCAATCCCTTTTGAGATTTCCTAATTTACCACAATTAAAACACCTGGCAGTTTGATGTCTCCTTATAGCTTTGGAAATCGCTTCTCCAACCCAAGATTTATCATTATAGCCAAACGTCTCAACATTCATTGTATGCTGAATTCATTCATCCATAGGTGCTGATCTAGACTTTAAAGGCCCAATTATCTTTTTACATTCTGTGTTTGCATTTTCAAAAGCCAGAGATTCAAGAATTATTTGTCTAGCTTCTGGGTCTTTTACTCCTATATTCAGAGCCTTAATTAATCTTTGCAAAAGTCAGTAAAGGGTTTTCTCTGTCCCTGCCTAACTCTGGTATATGATTCAACCCTTTTTTTTCTGGATCTTGTATTCTATTTCAAGCATTCAAGGCTGCCTTGTGACATAAGGACAATACTTCTTCGTCATTAAGAGCTTGGACCTGTGGATCAGCTTATGCTCCTACACCAAGAATTTGATCTTGGGAAACCTCCACACCTTTTGCCCTTCCTTGCTGTTCTATATGTTTGGATTCTTCTCTGAAATAAATTCCAAACATCAAGGAAGGTCAATCATCTAAAACTGTAGACACTAACTGAGAGAAATCACAGGGGGTAGCTCTGACATTAGAAGCCCAAGTCCTTATCATTTCCTTAACAAATGCAGAGTGCAAGCCATAATTAATGACAACTTGCTTAATTTCTTTTATATCATTCATTGCTATTGGCATCCATCTAGCTTCTTTGACTCCCTTTGAGCCTTTAGAAGTTGATGCTTTTTCAGAATAAATTACAGGGTATGTCGTTAAAACCATGGGTAAACCAGTTCTCACAGCTGGTGGTGGCATTGTATCCTGTCCTTGTGTCTTCTTACTCATTCACCGGCTCCAATAATTTCTTCAATCATTGCAAATCTTTTTATCATTGTCTCTCTAAAATCCTGAATCTCCTAACTTGCATGTGTTTCTAGTGATTTCACTAAGGTATCAATTTTTTGGTTCCCATTCTGTACCTGTGATTCTAAGTCTTTAATTTTTTCCTTCAAAGATAACATGTCCTCCTTAAACTTTTCTTGTATATCATGTAGATTCCCATCCTGGAGATACATTCTGTCTATTACCTTATCAATACTTTGTGATAATGTCTGAACGTCAAATTCAACAGCCTGAACCCTTTCAGGTAACTTCCTAGTACCCTTGGATATGGAGTCAATTTTGTCTACCATAGTATCCACTTGTTCAGATAACCTCTGATTTTCAATAATTTTAATCCTTTCAGCTAGTTGTTCATTATTAGTTCATAAAGATTGTATCGTTTTTAGGAGTGCCATATTCTTCCTTAATGATCGAATATGGAAAAGAAAACCAAAACCTAGTAATCAGTAAATTAAAGTATCCTCATAGTTATATAAACCTCGCATGGTATAATCCATTGTATTAGTAAAGAAAGCAGTAAACGTTGCCTTAGAAATGAAAACTGCCAAATTACCTATCATCCAGCAAGTGGCATTGTTGCTGAGTCATGACTAGACCACTGCAAAGGTGACAGAAAAGGGGTCCTGCTTCAGTGTCCACTTTAATATTTGTTAAAAACTTGGAAATATAAGTTGCTCAGCAAAGTAAATGTAATTAAATCAATTCCATACATGGAACCAGAAACTCAGAATCCAGGGGTAGAGAAGACCAACCTGGAAGCCGCATATTCTTCCACGTGACCTAGTCGCCTTGAGGGGTTGCAGCTTTTGGCAATCGTTTGCGCTCTGATTCGTGCCACTTAAGCGCTGCTGCGCTTGCAAGGAAGATTTATAAACAACTCAGAAAAGAGCAAGCCAAATGGAAAGAGACTGTCCCAGCCTGTGGAGCCCAGGAGGCATGGAGTTTAAATGCACATGGAGGCTTGAAGCCAATCTGAGGCATGTAAAGAGAAAATATAAAGAAGTGCAGCAAGAAAAGCCACTGCGTGATAGTTTATATTGAACTGCTGGCTCCATGCACAGGGCACAGGCTGCGGCTGAGGGAAGGCTCGTGCCTAGCCAAGCTGGCAATAGGCAGCTGAGCTGGGGGAAAGGGGGGGTTCTAAACCCAAACGTTTGGGCGCCAGATTAAGGCATAAATCACAAAAAATCCCACACCTGTTTAAAATTATGATTAATACAATAGTTATTTATTCCTAGGGGTTAAAACTTCCAGATCACCATCCCAGACAACAGCCCCTCTGTGCAATCAGGAAAGGAGTCAAGGAGCCAGAAGTGGAGCCGAGCCGGAAGTCAGAGAGAGAATGGAGGACAGCCACTGCTTTTTTAAAGAGAGAGTGACCACGCCCCAATGGGCTGGTATCTCAGTGGATATTGGCTGAAGGAGCAGAAGGAGCTCCCACAGCAGATAACCATGGCTTAAAGTTAGAATTCAAGAACAGCACTAATTGAAGAAAGGCTATAAACTCATGGGAATTGAACAGTGCTCAATTGAATCAACCCTGGGTCAAGGAAGAAAGAAAGAAAGAAAGAAAGGAAGGAAGAAAGAAAGAAAGAAAGAAAGAAAGAAAGAAAGACAGACAGACAGACAGACAGACAGACAGACAGACAGACAGAAAGAAAGAAAGAAATTAAGGACCTCTTAGAATGCAATGAAAATGAAGACACAACATACCCAAAGCTATGGCATACTGTGAAAGCAGTGTTAAGAAGAAAGTGCATATCACTACGTGCCTACTTAAAATAATTGAGAAAAATCTCACATTAGTGACTTAACAGCACACTTGAAAGCTCTAGAACAAAAAGAAACAGACTCACCCAGGAGGAGTAGATGACAGGAAATAATCAAATTGAGAGCTAAAATCAATAAAATAGAAACAAAGAAAACAAAGAATCAATGAAATAAACGGCTGTTTTTTTAAAGAAAATAAACAAGAAAGACAAACCCTTATCCAAATTAATCATAAGGCAGTGAGAATATTCAAATTAACAAAATAACGGAATTGAAAAGGGGTACATAACAACAGATACTGAAGAAATCCACAGAATCATTAGGTCATTCTTCAAAAACATGCACCTGTACATCACAAAATTGAAAAATATGGAGGAAATGGACAATTATCTGGATAGGTACCACATTCCAAAATTTTATCAAGACCAGATGAACAATTTAAACAGACCTATAATCTGTAAGGAAATAGAAACTTTCATCAAAAGAATTACAACCATAAAAATAACAGGACTATATGGTTTCAGCCAAGAATTCCACCAGAACTTCAAAGAAGAGCTAATAGCTATATCTCTCAAGTCTATTGCTATGTACAAAATTTAAGTCCAAATAGATCAAAGACCTCAATATAAATCCAGCCACTGTGAACATGATAGAAGTGAAAGTGGGACATAGCTGTCAATGAATTGGCATAGAAGACAACTTCCTAAACATAACAGCAGTAGCACAGACACTGAGAACAACAATAAATAAATGGGACATTCTGAAACTGAGAAACTTCTGTAAAGCAAAGAACACGGTCAATAAGACAAAAGTGCAGACTACTGAATTGTAAAATATCTTCACCAATGCCCCATCAGACAGTGGACTGATTTCCAAAATATATAAAGAACTCAAAAAACTAGAGATCACAGTTACAAATAATCCAATTAAAAATGGGGTACAGATCTAAACAGAAAATTCTCAACACAAGAATCCCAAATGGCTGAAAGACACTTAAGGAAATGTTCAATATCCTTAACCATCAGGGAAATGAAAATCAAAACAAATCTGAGATTCCATCTTACACAATTCAGAATGGCTAAGATCAAAAACATCAATGATAATTTATGCTGGAGGGCATGTGAAGTAAGGGCAACACTATTACATTGTTGGTGGGATTGCAAACCTGTACAGCAACACTGGAAATCAGTATGGCAGTTTCTAAGAAAATTTGGGACCCAGCAATACCATTTGTGGGCATATACTCATAGGATGCTTAAAAGAAAAGACTTCCAGAAGGGGAAGTCCCAGACACAGCCCACATGGGATAAAAAGACTCTGGAGAAACTGCTTGACCTCTCACAACCAGATAGTTTTACAGAGTTCCAGGAGACTCTACAGGAAATGATGAAGGACAGGCAGCAGCAAGCAAAACAGGAACTGCAGAAACTGAGGACCTTGCAGTCAGAAGGGAAGCATAGACAGGAAGAGGCAGAGAGGAGGAAAGAAGCAGAGCTGGGACAAGAAATGGAGATCCCTGAAGAGTGCTGGTCAAGGCTGGGAGTGCCCCAAAAATATGTCACTGAAACAAGGGAAAAATATCTCAAGGAGGTGGAGCAAAAAGTTTCTATAGTGGAAAACTCCCAGATAGAAACCTACTATAAGGAACATCTGGAGGGTTGGACCTGCAGGGAATTTATAAGACAAGCAAGGAAAAGAACCTGGTAGTGAGGAGAGAACTACTCAGGATCCCCAGGAAATTCTTCCTCTGTGGACCAGAACAAGGAAAATGAACGGATACAAAGAATTTACACCTTCTTAAGCAGAATCTCTCTTCACCAAAACTGTGGAGAAGCTGGGATTTGTAGCAAAGACCTTAGCCACGGATGGATGTTAGGGATTTAGTCTGGAAGGAGATAAAGATTACAGTAAACATTCAGAATCTAAGTACACCCACCAGTCATATTTAGTGATTTCATATTTCTGTTCAGTCAAGCTCACTTATGTGCCCCTGGCCTCCTTACACTTTCAATGTGGTCAGCTCCAGCTCTCCAAGACTGCTCTTAAGTATCTGAAAATCATTGAGAAACAACTGTAACACACTGATGGACCAAACAGATTACTTTCACTGAGGAACAGGACTGAAAACTTCTTCAACATATTTGGCTCTAATGCTAATCAAGGCCCTCTGCACCTTGGGAGAATATACTACAAGAAAGCTATTTCAGAGTTTTTCAAAAGTGACCAATGAGATTGTGTGCAGCCACAGACAACAGCAGCTTTGAATAGTTCCGTAAGAGGGAGCTCTGGTGGCTTTGGGCATGTTGCAGACCTGATGATAACTGGTGTTCCCATTTAGATGATGGATGGGGTTGCTACATATATGTCCCCCAAAAGCATGGAGGTTGTTTTTGACAAGATCTCAGAGACAGTTGAAGACAAAAGACTGATTGTTCTCTTTATCCTTGGATTTCAGGGCTCAGGGAAGTCCACCCTGTTGAATGCCCTGTTAGGGCTATAGTCACATCAGTGTAGGTCAGTACACTGGGAGAGCCTATTTGCTGTTTTCTAAGGTAGATGACACATTTACAAAAAAACATTTGGTTTTGATTATATTCTAGCAGTAGACACAGAAGGACCTGGGACTTCAGAACTCAAAAACAAATCCCAGAATCAGGACAATGAGTTGGCAACAATCGCCACCGGCCTTGGAAAACTTGGCTCTGATCAATATTTTGGGGGGTAATCCAGCAGACATTTAGGACATCCTTCAAATAGTTGTCCAGGCATTTCTGAGAAGGAAACAAGTGGAAATCTTCCCCAGTTGCATCTTTGTCCATCAGAAAGTGGGAGAAGTTACAGCTAAAGACCAAACTGTGGAAGGACGAAGGAGACTGGAGCAGAGACTGAATGAGATGACAGCATTAGCTGCTGAGGTGGAAGAGTGTTCAAACATAACCCGCTTCAGCGATGTAATTAAATTTAATGTTAAGTATCATGTCTACTACTTTGCTCACCTCTGGGATGGCAATCCCCCAATGGCTTCTCCCAACCCTTATTATAGCTACAATGTCCAGGAATTGAAGAGTGTGATTCTTCAGACTGCCCAGCAGGAATCCAGGAGAAGGATCATGAAAATCTCAGATGTAAAATTCCGAGTTCAAGATTTGTGGAAAGCCCTGGTCAGTGAAAATTTCATTTTCAATTTCAGAAACACCAAGGAAGTCATAGCCATGAGCAAACTGGAGACTATATATAATCACTGGACCTGGGAGTTGAGGAGCCATGTGCTGGAATTACAAAACCAGTTGAACAATCAGATTCTGAATTCAAAAATAAAGACAATCACAACCAATACACTAGAGGGTCCACTTCACAGAAAATATGAAGCCATCAAGAAAGAATTTGACAAGTATTTTGAAGAAGATCCAGACAGTGAAACATTGGTCCAATGGAAAGCTTATTTTGAACAGAAGTTACAAATGCTTAACGAATTACTTATTTCAGACACTAGAAAGAAAGGCAATGAGCTTCTCAGTCTTAAACAAAGCCAAGAAAGACTAGATAACCAAGTGTCACAATATGAAAATGAATTGTTAGAGAGGAGCCGAGAGTTGGCTTTAAGTGTGAAGGGTAAAGAATTCAGTGATGAAGAGTTACATGAGAAATTCAATCAACTTTGGACAAATTGGATCTCCAATGTGACTCCGAATGTTCCTCTTTTGACAGATCCTAACATTGATTTGGATTCTGAAAATATTCTTTTGGAGCATTTCAAGAAAGAGAAAAATATTATAGAAAAACTAAAAAGGGACTTTGGAGGGATGTTTGAAATCAACTATGACAAACATATCCAAATGAAAAAACAACATGGTTTAATCTCCACGAATTTAGAAACCTTTCATAAAGAATCCATTAAAAATGTTACTCATAATATTGATTTAAGATTTAATGAAACAATTAAAAACATTTGGAAGCAACAGTGTGGTTACAGTGAGAATGATTTTCATGAAATCCTGAGGATAATAGAAAATGAAGTGAAATCTGTTCCCCCTGAGGAAGAATACACGTTTACCAGAGACTACACCATTGACTTATCCCTGTGCTTATTCCAGAAAGCATCAAAGAGTTTCAAGGAAATGCATGAGGCATTCAAGATTGCAAACGATCCTGTGAACTATATGAAGAAAAAGAAAGATGACTTCTTCATGAGTTTTAAGATGCGCTGCCAAGGTACTGCTGCCATCACATCCTTTGTTGACTTCCTTTGGCTTAAGCTCACTCCTGCTGTTTCTTCCACCATATGGGGAGAAATGGGTCGTAAAGTAACTAGGGACATGAAATCCACTTGCCCTGCATTCAATAGAAATAGGGCTAACCTGGAGAAACACATTCTCATTTCTCTGGCAGAGGAAGAAAATTTTGAGAAGTATTGGAATTACATTCATCAACCAGAACCATTTTTTAGAGAATACATTAAAGACCACATTGTAAGGTACTGTTCAGAAAATGAAGGAGAAAAATTAAAGACTTTTTTAAAAATAAGTTTAGAAGACATCAAGAATGCCATCCTCTCTGCCGTTCAAAATGCCACAGCAGTAACTAAAGATGAAAGCAGCACTGCTTCTCGCTGGTTGGATTTGTTCTGTGATCATCTAGGGAGCAACCTGGTCTTTCCAAGAAGAGACCTGAATAGCATCGAGCACCTGGAGATAAATGATACTGAGTTTCTCAAAGAAGCCATGAATGCAGCTTTGGATCCTGCACTGAGGAAAGTCGAAGAGAACTGCTCAAGTAAGCCCATAGACGAAATGGTTGCTGAGATTGAGAAAATTCTCTCTGACCAGCTCTGTGGCTGCTGGAAACAGTGTCCTTTTTGTAAAGCAGTTTGTACCAACACCATTCCGGAACATGAAGGAGACCACAGTTTGTCACTCCACCGCCCTCAGGCTGTACGAGGAGCTAAATGGAAAAACTCAGAGGATTTTGTCACTGATTTCTGTACTAGTTTAGTAGCAAGTGATTATCCTTTTTATGCAAATGACACGAAATTTACATACAAAAGATATCGAGAAGCAGGAGAAAACTATGCCAGGTGGAGCATCACTCCAGACTCATCTACTCAGTCATACTGGAAATGGTTTGTCTGTCGCTTTAAAACAGAGCTAGAAAACAGACATGGCAAAACATTTACTGGAAAAGGAACAATACCTGATTCATGGTTCAAAATCACAAAGCAAGAAGTACTCGATGACTTAAAAAATCACAATTAGAATACTAGCAGTTCCACAGAAATTTCAAATTAACCAAGGGACCCTAATATCGATTTAGGACCTACATTCAAGATTCTACCTTATAAATAAAAAAGTAACCCTTAATAAGTTACTATTTCCATTTTAGAAGTTTTTCTACTAAGGAGATTTTTGCACTTTGTCTTTATTATTCCTGCTGACATATAATGTGAATATATGATCAAACCAATTCCTTTCAATAGTCTATT